>NW_009720183.1:0-419 GCF_000703405.1 Apaloderma vittatum | reverse complement strand
AGAACGAGGGCGAAGGCCAACAAGACTGCTGGCTTGGTGGGAGTGTGTTATAGACCATCCAACCAGGACAGAGAAGAGATGAAATATTCTCCAAGTATCTGGGAGAAGCCTCGTTATCATTTTCCCTTTTTCTTATGGGTACTTCAGCTTCCCAGAGTTTACTAATAGGATGAGTTGTACACTCTAAGTCCACACCCCATGAGGTAGAAGAGACTGGGAGCAGAAGGTTTCTCCCACAATGCAGGAAGAGATGGGTGGTGACCAGCTGCACCACATCGATGCACTCAAGTCTGTAGGAACAGATGGAATCCACCCAAGGGTTCTGAGAGACCTGGGCAGAGGTGCTCACCAAGCTACTTCTCATCATTTATCAGCGGGGAAGTCCCAGCATATTGGAAATTGGCCCGGCTAGGAACCCA
>NW_009720182.1:26076-66556 GCF_000703405.1 Apaloderma vittatum | reverse complement strand
AAGAAGGCCAATGGGATCCTGGGGTGCATTAAGAAAAGTGTGTCCAGCAGGGCTAGGGAGGTTCTCCTCCCCCTCTACTCTGCCCTGGTGAGACCACGCCTGGAATACTGTGTCCAGTTTTGGGCTCCTCAATTCAAGAGAGACAGGGATCTACTGGAGAGAGTCCAGTGGAGAGCTACAAAGATGCTTAAGGGACTTGAACATCTCTCCTGTGAAGAGAGACTGAGAGAACTGGGGCTGTTTAGCCTTGAAAGGAGATGGCTGAGAGGGGATCTTATTAATATAAATAAATATCTGAGGGGTGGGTGTCAAGAAGAAGGGGCAATCTCTTCTCAGTGGTGCCCAGCAATAGAACAAGAAATAATGAGTTTACATGAGAACATAGGAAGTTCCATCTCAACATGAGGGGAAATCTCTTTACTGTGAGGTTGACGGAGCACTGGAACAGGCTGCCCAGAGAGGCTGTGGAGTCTCCTGCTCTGGAGACTCTCAAAACGCGCCTGAATACATTCCTGTGTGGCTGCCCTAGGGGATCCTGCTCTGGCAGGGGGGTTGGACTAGATGATCTCTGCAGGTCCCTGCTAACCCCTAACATTATATGATTCCCTTCCCTTTCCCCTTTGGGGAAGGGTTAGAGAGTACCTGTCAGGGTTTAGTGGCTGGCCCAGCCCTAACCCTACAAGAGCAGGTCAGCTCTTGACACTCTCTCTCTCCATTTGTGCTGCAGATCACAGTGCTGGGGACACCTGCAGAAGAACAAGGAGGAGGCAAAATAGACCTGATCAACGCTGGAGCGTTTGATGGCCTGGATGTGGTTTTTATGGCGCACCCCTCACAAGAGAACGCAGCTTACCTGCCTGATGTGGCTGAGCACGAGTGAGTGAACGCGTTCAGGTGGAAAGGGTTGGCTTGTTATTAGCCTTTTCTCCCCACCAAGCAGGGGAGCTGATTTGGAACTTAGGCACGGGGACATTGCGGATCTCTATGATACAGAGCTTTTGCAGTCATCTCAGGGGTCAGGTCACTGTTCTGAACGCTCTGACCTGTTCTTTCAAAGTGCAGTGCAATGCTCAGCCTGGTGTTAGAGATCACCGACTGCTCTGAGATAATCTTTTATGTGTCCTGAAAACTAGTTTGTTCTTCTGATGTTTCTAGGCTTTTCTTTTTAAACATGCACATGATTGTCCTACATGTTAAAAAAAAAAATGAAACAGGAGGGAGTCACATGGATAGTAGTTCCTTGCTTTCCTGGACACTAGGTCATGTAGTCCTCTGTATGCATTTTAATCAGTTTTGGAAGTGCTTCAGGTTTTCTTCCACTTCTGAAAGAGCCAGCCAGCTGAGCCTGACTGCTGTTTGATCCTTATTAACTTCCAGCCTAAATTTAACCATGGCCTTTTTATGTCTATTAACTCTAACATCCTTTTTTTTTTTTTCCTCCTTGAGTCAAAGTAGTTCTTGACTTTCCTTAATGTTTACCCCCAATATAAGTATACCCTCAGCATTTATTTTTTTTGCCAGCTAGTCATATAACTCTTTGGAAATTATGCTCTGTATTCTTTTGATCAGCCCTACTGTTCAGTGATGGCACTTGCTCGTTTCTACTTAGAGTAACTTGACTTATCTTGGAGTACTCCTTGCTGGATATGCATAATCAGAATCATACACAGTATGTCAGGTGGAATTTCCTTAGATTTTACTCAGCTAATGCTGGGATTGTAATGTCTCCTGAACATTTTGGAAAGAGCTGATATGCTTGGGGCTTCCTCTTCAGTCATTTTCAGGCAACTGAATCTTAGACAAATGCTTAGTTTATAAGTCTTTTGAAATATTTTTGGGCTTCATTCTGTTCTTTCTCTGCCAGCCTGTTCTTTCTTCGATATTAGAAACCTCTTCAGTTTTCACTGTGTTCCAGCAGTAGCCTGTCAGATTTTATGTCACGGTTACTGATGATTCGTGATCCCAAGGTCTTGCCTTGCAGAGACTCCACTTGTATCCCCCCTCCAGTGCAGCAGTTTTTATCAAGTACTAAGTTTGACTGTCTCTGACTGAATTATAAAATATTGAAATAACTGGTTTTCCAACCCTTTCTGACTTGATGTACTGAGAGGTGCTTTCAGCTTGATTGTACCACCTCTCAGCTCTTATGTACTCCATTTTATTGGTCATTTTGCTTTTTCCAGTGCTGTTCCTGAAGGGTAATTTGCTTTTGTTACTGCTAAGTTTTGTGGTGAAACAGATGTGGTTATCAATATCTAGGCTTCCTTACGAGGTGCTTTCAGCTTGATTGTACCACCTCTCAGCTCTTATGTACTCCATTTTATTGGTCATTTTGCTTTTTCCAGTGCTGTTCCTGAAGGGTAATTTGCTTTTGTTACTGCTAAGTTTTGTGAAACAGACGTGGTTATCAATATCTAGTCTTCCTTACCTAGCTAGCTCTCTGCTGTATTCCATCGTTGTGTTTTTAAAGAGTTTTAACTGGTTATTGTAATCTCCTTCAAGACCTGTCCCAGCTCTTGGTTGCTCTCTGTTAAGGCTATATTTATGATGATCAAGATGCAGTTTTCATTGGTAGTTTTGTCTTTCTGTTCATTTTAACTCTTGGAATAGCCTTTTGAGTTTGTTACAGTGAGATGTGGAAATTTCCCTTCAGAGGTGATGGTCTGCTGTAGGATGCAAGTCTAGGCAGCCTTTAAACCTTGCAAATGGAGGAGTCATGTAACTGAAGCAGAGTGAAACAACTTAATACCTCCAAAAGTTGGAAGTACTGAGTTGGTGTCATGATTTATGTAATGATGAGATTAAAAAATACAAAGACTGTTTTAATAATTTGTAATTGATCCTTGGTTGTTTCTGAGGAATGTAAGGACTGGGGATCACTAAATTGTTGATATTACTGTATCTGTAAGCTCTGAAAGCTGGCTTGTGCTTCAAGTAAAATTAACATACTGGGATAACTGGTGAATACATGCCAAAATCTACTGATCCTTATTCCCTTATCCTTCACTTAATCAGCTTGTTTATTGTTGGTCAAACAGGATCCACATTCTTCTCCTGATACTCTTAAACTGGTTTAGGATGTTGTTCACGAAAATCTGTTGGGTTTTTTCCTAAGAGTATGTGACATTTGTGTAGCAGAAGTACAGGAAAACAAGTATTTTTCAGAAGCACAAGTTTCTTATGGGAACCAAAAAAATCATTGCAGCGTGACTTTCTGCTTTACTTTGCCTTCTCTCTGGAGAATATCCAGGGAACTGTTCTGCTTGTTTTTTGAGATGTTTTGAGGTATTGCAGTGTAATACATGGGATGTTAATGGATATGTTTCCCTGTCTTCATTTCATAATGGTATTAAGTTTTAAATGAAACCCATACTTTAGAGAATGAGGTCCGTGGTTGTCTTGTAGCATGAAAGGGGTTGGAAGAGGGCATACTTAGGAAGCAGTAGCAGGAGATGTTTTCTGCTGCAACAGTACTCTCCGTTGTGTCCCTCTTCGCTCTCCACCGTTTGAAGTTCTGTTATTAACTCGCAGCTGTGTTGTGGTTCAGAGCACCAGGGGTCAGTTCAGGGTAAGAGGCTGCGTTGGCATTTGTGCCAGACAGAGGGACAAGCAAGTGAGGCTGGTTGTAGCTGGGTAAAAGACAAGTTGTGCAATTTATTTTTTTTGGAAGGGGGAGAACTCTGAGCTTTCATGTAATTTGTAATATTAGGTTATTTTGTAAAGCTGATATAAATGGCCCTCATGAAGCAAGGCATGAATACTTACTGGATATGTTCAGAGGCAGTATTTTACAACTCCCATCAAGTTCGAGGATAACTTTTGCACAAGATTTCTTCCTCATTGCAAGCCCTTCTACCAGCATTTGAGATGTGCAGGGAAAGAAATCCTTGCTGTACCCTAGTAATGTATATTTTATACTAGGCTATGTCTTAACTACATTTTTAAAACTTGACTTTTGTCATTTAGACATGGGTTGTATACAATCTTACTAATATTCTTTTGGTGTCATACATATTGTACACATTTAGGTTTGAAAATAGTTAGGACAACTAACTTCTACTTTTAAATTAGGGAAGAAGGTTTGTTAACCTCTGAGAAGAGTGTCTGTAACTTTAAGTCTCAGAACAGTCAGGCAGTATAAAAAAAAGTACTGGAGAAATCTAATTAATATGTGAAGCCTGTACTTCTCAGGAAAAGGCTGTATAGTGGTATGTTACTAGTAACTCTTCTGCCTGATTGGTTCTTGGCTTAATTCTATTTTGTTGGTTTTCTAGAAATTTTTCATCATCTTCCTGCACTCAGAGGTAGTTCAGCTTTGCAACAGTGTAGTGCCAAGCAAATGGTTTGGTGTTCTGCTGCACAAAATGTAAATAACAAATATTTGTGTGAACAAAAGGAACTTTTTTTTTTTTAGAGGTTTTTGCGGTGAATGAAAAACAAATAAGCAATGCCTTTTATTTCCTAGTGTGACTGTGAAATACTATGGAAAAGCTTCTCATGCTGCTGCTTATCCTTGGGAAGGAGTTAATGCATTAGATGCCGCTGTTCTTGCATACAACAATCTGTCTGTTTTAAGACAGCAAATGAAACCGACCTGGAGAGTTCATGGTGAGATCTTTGTTAAATCTCATGTCCAGCAAGTAAGAGTTTAGGCTGTTGACGTACTAACTTAAAAAAATCCCACAGTTTACAATATTACATTATTGCACTAAATTAGTATAGTCACTTCAAATGTTATGGAATAGCACCATTTCATTTAAATAGTTTGTCTGTATCTTTAAAATCATGTCAGTGTCCAGAATTAACTGATGAAAATAGGCTTATAGGTCATATTCAGAAGAGGACACCTAGGTAGAAGCTAGACAGATGTTAAGTCCTTCCACTTAAAGTTGCTGTTCAGAAAGAAAAAAAGTGCTAAGTTTATTTTGCTATGTGGCCTTGAATTCCTTAGTGTTCCTGTTTTTGCAAAGGTTTAAGATTAAGTGCTGCTGAAAAATGAGGTAGTGCTGCTGAAAAATGAGGTATTACTGCATTGCTTTTGTAGTGGACGTTCTGTTAATTAGATGGCATTTATTGGTGAGCTGTAGTGGTCTGGAGTGATGGAAGTTTCTTTGCTCAGGTACAAATATCAAATGATGACAGAAGCCTGTAGTTCTAGTGTTCTGGTTGGTAGCCCAATCAACTATATATTCAGTGGCTTCTAATGTTTAGTATTTAATAGACCTTCGAGTAGAAAGATTATTTTGCAGTAGGATGTATTAACATTTAAGCTTGACTCATACTCCTTCAATGTGATTTTTTAATTATTTTTTTCTTTTTATACAGTGAGAAAGTTTCAGAAGTTGAGGTGGAAGCTGCCCTTTAGCTATAAACCCAGGTTTCCCTTATTACACCCAATACAACTTTTTCCAAGCTGAAATTAAGGAATGTGGCCGTTTCTACAGGAATGTGGAGCTATTTATTTGGAATACTTGTTAAAACACTTGTGGAAGCTCTCAGCTAATAAGTACATGTCTTGGCTGCTTGTGCCATAATAATATGTGGGTGTATTTCTCTCCAGAATATCTGGATGGAGTCCGGAAGCCCTAACCCTTCTGATTTTAGAAGAAGACATTTGCAATTTTGCTCTGCAGCATACCCAAAGGGATTTCGGACACTGGGCACAGCCTCTCTAGCCTATTGCTCCGTAGGAAGCAAGGCACTTGGGAGTTTTGGGGGCTGAAACCAACGTGTTGCAGGTTTAAAGCCTAAGTCTTCTATTGGATCTAAGCTTAAAACCCTAGATACTGCTTTCTTCATAGCTTCTAAAGGCTACGTGAGTAATGTAGGCAAAAACCCAAGTATATAAAAAAGCATCCTAGGGGAAACATTTCCTGAACCACAGCAAAACTTATATAACTGTGTTGATATTAACTGCTGTCATAAACTTGGCTTTCAAACTGGAAATATTTAAAATATTTTTGGGGAAGGTATAAGCAGCCAGAATGGGATTTAACAGTAGGAGTCCTTTCTTTCCTTCTTGTGTTGCAGACTCACAGTAACAGCAGTGGCTTAAAATCTTAGTATTAACCCACTAACAAAAACTGAAATAATTTTAATTCCTTGAAGTCTAGAATTTCTAAGCAATGTTTTAGGTACTTGAACATTGCTGGTTTGAGTTTGTCTGATACTTGATAAGTTATCTTTCTTCCTTACCCATGAGTGAAGTATGTGTTGTCTCCTTGAAAAATAGGAATATAAATCTTAAATATTTTTTTTTCCTGCTCAAAAAGTTGTACTGAACAGGTTGGAAAAACCAAAAATTCCATCCAGAAGAAGGGCAAACTGGATGCAGATACGAGTGTACAAGCTCTCTGCTGTCCAGTCCATATTGCAGTTTCATTGAAATTCCCCTTAGGCTCTATCCAATTCCCCTTACAGATGTGCTGGACAAGACGAGTGAGAGTCCTTTGCCTGTTATGCTGCTTGTTTTTAGCAACTGTGTTACAGGATGCATTATGCAAATTTGCACTATCACTTACTTGCTGATTCCTTTCCTGTGGTGTCTGTCCCTCTCATCTGAGCTGTTCCTCTTCTTATGGACTAGTACTGGTAGTGGTGTAATTCGACGCTTTGCTTACTTCGACTATATTCAAGACTGGAAATGCTTTGCTTGAGGGGAAGCTTATAATCTTCATAGGTTTTCTGCACGAAAAGTAAAGGTTTGTTGCCCCTTTGCATACAATAATGCTGTCGTTTCAGGCTTCAGTGACACACATAACTTTGTTTAGTATTTCCATTTAAGGTAGATAGTTGCTCAGGTTCTACAGAAAATAAATCTTGTTCCACTTATGTAAGTTGAGGGTAGGAGGCCAGGGAAACCAACAGCCTGTTGAAAGCGACTAGCTGTTAATGCATTGAAATCTAATGTAGAACTGAGGTCTGCAATTCTCTTTTTTTCTTTGTCGAAATATCTAAATGTTATGGTCTTTTATGGTAATGTCTCTGATGCTGTAATTGAAAACTATGTAGTTGCCACACATTTCCTTGAGGAAACACTTTAAACTCAAACTTCACTCCTTAATAAAAACTATGTATATTATACATGCCGATATTTGTAAAGAATTAGTGTGAGGAATCTAGTAAACTTCCTGTGCACTGCAACACACACATTACTCCAGTATTTCTAAAAAATGCAAATTACTCGCTTTCTCTCCAAGCTGGCAAAGTGAGTTGGAAACATTCAAGTTAAGGAAATCTTTTAAAGTTGAAATGCAAGGTAGCCTTTATAACAAAATTTTTTCTTTTAATGGCAGCCAGGTTACTTTATGACTCTGATGCATTGAATTCTGAATTTCAGGGGATTAATTATAACTGCTAGTTTGGCTTGTCTTTAGGTTTGTAGCAGATGTCTAGCCAAAGAGTGCAATGAAACTGCTGAAAAACAGACATGTTCCACTTCATCTGAAGAAACTTTGTCCACATACTTCATTTTTAACATTCTTTGTATATCATGCTCAGCCGATGTTTTGTTGGGTTTGTTTATATATTTAGCTCTTGAGCAAGGAGTTTCATGACAGGGCTGAAGAACAAGCGGTTGTGTTTAACACTGATAACATGACTTTTCCCTTTCTGCAGGTGTAATAAAAAACGGTGGTGTGAAACCTAACATCATTCCTTCTTACACTGAACTAGAATTTTACTTGCGTGCCCCTTCAATGAAAGATCTTTTGGTTCTGACAGAGAAGGTTGAGAACTGCTTCAAATCTGCAGCACTGGCCACAGGATGCAAAGTAAGACTGTGTTCATGGTCATGTGGTTGTGTTAATGCTGGAGTTAATGTAGGTCAGAATAGGAAATTGAGGCTCACAGCACTTGTTGTTTAGCTGAAATAAATCTAAGCTTCTGTGATACTGTTAGCTAGTCCATTGCTTTGTGTCCTGAAAGAAAGCTTTGGTTTATAAATAGGATGCCATGTAATCATAGAAGAATCTAGGTGGGAGATACTTCCAGAGGTCATCTAGTCTAACCCTCTGGCCAGAGCAGGGCCAGTTAGAGCAGACTGCTCAGTGCCATTTGGACTTCAGAGTATCTCTGAGGATGAAATTCTACAGCCTCTCTCAACAAGTGTTCTGCTTACCTCATGGCAAACGAGGTTTTTCCTGATGCTTGTGCTGTGATGACAGAGTGCTGCAACAGGTTGGCTGGAGAGATTACGGTATTTCCATCCTTGGAGATACTCAAAAACTTCCTTGATAAGGTCTTGGGAAGTGAGCTCTAGGTGATCCTGCTTGAACAGGGAGTTGGACAAGGTGACCTCTAGAGGTGCTTGCTGACTTGTGTTTTGGTTGTGTGGGGTTTTTTTTTGTTTTGGGGTTTTGTTTGTTTCTTGTGTTGTTTGTTTTTTTTTCTGCAGGTGTGATGATCTTCCCTTACAGAGAGTGCTACTAGGCTCAGAGATGTGGAGGCTTGATGGCAACCTTTATCAGTAGGAACAGGCGAAACAGTTACTGGGTGCTTTGAATTTTTTTTTTCCGTGTTCTTTGCCATTAGGTTCTTTTGTGCCATTAAAAACCAGGGTCATGTAGCAACCAAATATGAAAAAATTTGGGTGTTACGTCAACATTCTTATTTTTTTTCTTTTGACAAATGGAAGTATGTCTGCTATAGTTGGTTCAAGCAGTGTGATTACCTTGCAGTGTGTTGCTAAGATAGATGGGTTTACCTGCTCTTGCAATTACAGGTTTATGGCAAATACAGTTTTGAAATGAACATATGTGCTCAACGGATGAAATAGATGTAGAGTGTATGGGTGTGAGCTGGCAAGTTGTAAGGTTGATTTGAGGCACTAGGTGCTGCTTTCGTAGTGTGGACCCTCCGCTCTAGCTAGAAGAGGATATCAGAAAGTGCAATTTACACAAAATGAAAGATCTCTTTTGAAATTTGACATTGGTATGGTTTTTACATTTGTTTTCAAACTTCTTGCCTGTGTGAAGTCACTTCATGAGTAGGGCTGTAGTTCTTGGAAGTGGTGTAAACCCAGTAGTAAAATAGAATTAGGTGAAAGCCTAGATTGACTTTTATGTACTTTAATAGTACCTGAAGTGGAAATCATTGGATGCTCTTACAGGAAATGTTTGTTTCTTATTCTTGGAGGTGTGATCTGTGAAATCCATGCTTCTGGAATTTGGCTGCCTGGTGCAAGCTTCACAGAACACCAGCTGTGTTTTTATCAAGGATAATATTTGACAGAATGCTGTATTTTTGAAAGAAACCTTGCACTTACGTCTGTTTTGACATGGGCTTTAAGTATAGATATATTATTTTTTAAGGTCTTTAAATTGTTTATGTTAAACTGGCTTAAGTTAAAGAAAACATTCTAATCATTTGGGGTTTTTTGTCTAGGTGGAAATAAAAGGTGGTGAAAATGATTACTACAATGTGCTTCCAAATAAGAGCCTGCAGAAGGCATACAAGGAGAATGGAAAGAAGCTTGGAATAGACTTTATCTCGGAAGATTCTGTCTTGAACGGTTTGTCAGGTAACTCTGTCGGGGTTTTTTGTGGTGACTTGATCTTAGGTTGACAAACTCAAGTGTGTAAAATAATGGGATAGAGCTGGGTTAAACATGGTTTGGTCAGAAGGACAAGCCAAATTAGAAAAATTGAAGCTTCGAAAGGATTGTACCTCTGGCCTGTGTTTCTATGTCTGATGTAGAAGCTGAGAAATTTGCCTTACAGGTATGAAAAGCAGCAATGATTTTCTTAAATTATATCAAATAAGAGGGATGAAAGGACGGAATGCTAAGCACAGTTACCCACAGCATGAGGACATGTGATGAATTGTGGCTCTGTTGCTTTGAAATACAGAATCCTGGTGTGCTGTGGATGGAAATGAGACTTAGTTTTTAGGGGCCTTGTTTAGTAATATTTTCCAAGCTTGCATATAAGCAAGTTTACTATCATCTAACAAATAGAGTGAGTTTTTGAAGAGGTTTTTAAGTGAAAGTTTAAGCATCTCAGTCATTCTAATTTAAACCTCTTTTTGTTACCAGCTATGCCTCTAACTTCAGTTCATGAGTTCAGCAGATTAGTTTTCCAAAGGATGCCATTCAAGTAGGTGTTCTGGGTCCTGACTATATCTGAAACTATTTTACTTCCTTGGTCTCTCAGAGCTACGACAATAGGAATGTGAATTCTTGAATGCCTAGGGGGGTTTCTCATTACTTTAACAGTTTTGATTTTTTTCAGAATCTTCCTGCAAGGAGCTCTGTTCAAGTCTTAACTGCTGCTGATACTTTATAGCCTTCACTACCGATCCCAACTGTATATATAAATGGTTTTACTCCGCTTATGTTCAAGGTTTTTAAGCTGTTTGGTTAGAAGGAAAAAGTTTCTTCTCAGTAAAAAAGCTGTTACTCTAATGAGCTTGATTTGCAGTACTAATTTTCTCTATAATAAATGCAGATTATCTGTTGAGATAAGTTGAGATCTTGGTGCTTGGAACTTTTTTTTTTTTGAGTGGACACAGCATATCTGATGGTATTCTGGTGGTTTTTTCTATTTCTTAGTTCTCTTGCAAATTAAGGCCACAGTAGCATATGTTACCCATTTGGCTCATTGTCTTGGGTTTAAAACTAAATTATAGCAGAAGGCAGATTTCTCTTTTTCTTCGGTGTGGTGCAAGTAAGATTTATGACTTTCCTCATTTAACCTAAGGAAAAGGGGTTGAGGAACCTAACTTGGAATGTTTATTGTAGTGAAACTTTCAAGAGCTCTGCTAGTTGCTTCCTTCAAACCATTGTATTAAGGGTGAAGATCATGAATACTGGTGATCTTTCTGGTTCAGAGGACTTCACATGAACTTAGTACAGACACTTAATTGTAATAATGCTCTCATATGTAAGTCACACAATATACTAAATGTTGACCATTAACGTGCTTAAACTGGAACTCCCTATATGCATGTCGTGCCCTGATATCGCTTGTCACGTGTCAAAATGTCCTTGAACAACTGCATTTTTATCTCCCGCTGCAGTAGACTTTACTGAATTTTCACAGCTTCTCCTCACAGTTTTTGCAGTGGAGATTCAAAAGTGATAAAGTCCAGTCTCCAGAGACATAGGAGTAGAATTTTGTATGCGACCCTTTTTTTGGGTGGGGGGGCGGTTAGTGTTTTGTCTCATCTTTTTTCAAGACCTCTATTTCTGTTTAGTTTTCATATGGTTTTCAATGTTTTCTTTTAGGATATCAGTTTCTTCTGTTGAAAGGGAAGGAAGATAGCTCAGTTGCTTCTCCCTGTCTGTGCAGCAGAAAAGTCGTTAACAGATGAGCATACTCGCTGCCACCTCCACATGGGTATTAGTATCGGTCTGCTCACAGGTATCGCTCTAGGCAGCTAAAGCGTTACAAAGAATTCCTTCAGCCCCTTGAGTCACACTACCTCCTCTCATTTGGCACACAGCCAGGACAGTGTGAAATAACGTGAACCCAAGTTGGCTTTGACCGGGTGCTGTGACCCCGTTTCTCCTTCTGCTGGTAGGGTAGAGCTCTGCTGACAGGATCTCGGTCACCTCCCAAAGCAGATGGCTAAGCCTAGCGCGCCTTAGTTGAGGCACCCACGCTTGTAATTACTTTGATATTTTTAGTGTCTGTGGGGTTTGTTGACTTCCTGTGCACAAGACAGATAGAGAAGATCTCGAGAAGGAGCCAGTATGTTTTGAACGTACCACTTCTGGAGCTTGGGGCTGTGTGTGAATGCTTCCTGGAATCTTTTGTGTTTTCTCCTCCACTCATGTTTGTGGTCATACTGGTTTTCATTTTGTGTTGAGTGACTTGAAGGGGCTTCAGTATCAGCCTCAGGATATATTTTAGAGAGGCTGGAGCTCTCGATACCTTTCTACTGAAGATAGTGCATGATTCTGTGTATTGCATTGTTAACTACAGTTATTTATGCCTCTAGAAGGAATCCTGATCTGCATATCTCTAGTGAGCACACAGTTCCAGATGTTTGTATTGAAACCATTGTGACACCTGATGTTTTAAACATGCCACCAGGTTATTACCACTAAAGGATGTAACACTTATTTCTGATAGAGAGGAAGATCTGACTGTCACATTTCTACTAAAAGCTCCCTTGATTTTGGCTTGGTAAACTCTCCACCTTGCTAGAAAATACCAAATTTAGCAAAAATAACTCTGCACCTTGCTAGAAAGTACCAAGCTTAGCAAAAATAACTTGTAAACCAGTAGTACAATGGATATGGATATAAATTTAAGTGGAATTACACAACCAAGAGCTACGATGCGCTGAAATTTCTAATGCTTCATTTGCTGAATGAGAGCAGGAGAAAAGGCCAACACAGTCTTTCCACACAGTTTGTGTATTAGGACTTAGTAAAGCAAGTCTGGAAGCCTTGGTTTAGTCTGGAGTAGGCAGAGCTCCCAGATTTCTGGTTTGTCTTTCCAGACTGACCAAAGAATCAATAGCGTAAAGTGAAAATGAAAATAACTTGTTGCTGTGCCAGGAGTAGGATTTTCTTCAGATGCATACTGAATTTCTGGGAAAAGATCACATTTTTGAACAAGCCTTGGTGCTTCTGTTGGTCTGTAAGCAGAGCAAGTAACAAGCTGATCTTGCCCTCTTTGATCACATAATGTAGGCTCTGTGGACTAATTTTAACAACTACATGCTTCCAAGTAAGTTCTATATTCTTTGATCATTTCATTACTAAGTCTTAAGGCATTAGCACTATCTTCTCTCCTTAAAGTATCGTGATATGGAGGCTACCTGATGGATTACAAATAATTTTAGAACAATATTTTTATATGCCATTGTTAAAGAAGAAAACTTGCAGCTCTTACTGGCCAGAAAAAAGTTATTTGAGATCTTAGTTGGTCACCTCCATTTTTCCCTGCTACAAAACAATGCTTCCTCTGGAATCTGAATTTCACAACAACTAGTATGTTGATTTCTGCAGCTTATAAATGTCGTTTTAACAAATACCTGGTGGATTGCTTGTTTGAGTAGGAAAAAAAAAAAAGGCACTCAGGATGTAGTTGCAGAAGTTGCAAACTCTGGGACACTTTGCTGTGAAGGATCTGCTATT
Source organism: Apaloderma vittatum (assembly GCF_000703405.1). Lineage (NCBI taxonomy): Eukaryota > Metazoa > Chordata > Aves > Trogoniformes > Trogonidae > Apaloderma > Apaloderma vittatum. Next base: position 53,469 of record NW_009720182.1, on the reverse strand, counting down.
TCTGGATGGTGTCCTTAAATAGATAAGGCAGTACTGTGAAATAGGTACTATCACTAGCTAACATACTGATAAGCGCTAGTGAGACATGGAAGAATCATCATTAAAATCTGCGGCATGGCTGTCAAGAATTTTACACTACAAAGCACTACAGAGGGTTTTTTCTGGAGTTTAATTCTGATCTTGTTACTTTAAGAGTGCTTGTGCTGTTAAGGATTCCGTAACTGAGAATCAAAAAGCATGAGGAAGAAATAGTTGTCCTCAATCTGTTCTTGTTAAAGATAGATTATTCCTGCTTCAGAATCCCCTAACGCTCAATATTTGCACACTGGCTAGGAATGATTGGGCCTGGTTCTAAGGGCTGTAGCAGGAAAATAGCTGAACTGCCCAAAACTCCCAAGGTTTGCAGCTTTGGTTGCTTCTGAATTAACAGCTTACTATCAGGAGATGATTGATAAAAAAATTAACAGTAGATAGAATAGGAACATACAGATACATCTTCCTTGCAGTCCAGGAACTGATTACTGATGGGAAGCTCACTGGAGAGGAGCATGTGAAGGTGGCTAGTTAGGGAAAGCACCTTGGTGATGGGAGATTTTTATACAGTATTTGGGGCAAAGGATATTTGATTTAGAATACGGGCTGGAGATAACAACTATCATACATTTTCTTGCAGGATTCAAAACTCTGCAACACTTGTTCATGAAGAAAATTTCTGTGCTGTTTCTAGGTTCCACAGACTTTGGGAATGTTACGTTTGTAGTCCCTGGGCTTCATCCTTATTTTTATATTGGCTCTGATGCATTGAATCATACTGAGCAGTACACAGAAGCCGCAGGTGAGTGAAAGTGAAAAAGATGAGAGGTTTATATTTGGAAGCCTTATGCACTGTAGGGACAGGTTGATGACTCTTTACTGCAGCAAATCTAGAAATTGTAAATATTTCAAATTACAGAGGATTAAAGCTTTCATGTGCCTCTGTGGTATTAAAAGCTACTGTGTAGTAAATACATTAAAATGTAAGTACAGTATTTGAAAGTGGCTGCATGTGAATACCTGTATAGGAATGGAGTTGCTTTCTTCAAGCACGATGGCATCCGAGCTGAATATGGACCCTGAAATAATTAATTTAGTTAATTGTAGACTTGCGAAAGAAAGCTGACAAAATGTACAATTTTATTTTTGTGTTTAATGTTAAATCTATATGGGAAGGAACACCACTCCTCATACTAAAAACCTGACTTAATGTACCATCGAGACAGAAGAAATTAGGATTATCCCTAGTGGCATATTGAGAAGAGTTTCTAAACATGAGCCAAAAGATGCAAGTAATTTTTACTCCTAAAGCACAATACTCTAGAAATGTAATAGAGATAAGGGTGTAAAGCACAGCATCTTTTAAAAAGGAAAATGCAAACACTCATTTTCCTATTTTCAGTCTTAGTTGTTTACTTCAGTAGCAGAAAGCAAAGTATGTGCATGTGAAAATTTTTGAGGCATCAGAAGCAAACATACTCCATGTGAGTAGATTTTAAAGAAACTGTTCTTACAATTGAAACTTGGAGATCTTATTTTATGAAATATGCCATATGTGATAATCTAGTCGTTTGTATCTAATATTAGTAACCCATCCTGAAATTTCTGCTTTTTTCCGTCAGGGTCACAGAATGCTCAGTTCTACGCTTTGCGCACAGCCAAAGCTTTGGCAATGACGGCACTGGATGTCATTTTCAACCCAGGACTGCTAGAAGAAGTCAGGAAAGACTTTAGACAGGTGAAGCTAAAAGAAGAGGGGCAAGTAAATCCAGCAGAACCTAACAAAGAGTCTGGTGTTGATATAGGAGCACATACATCACACTAAAACTTCATTAAAACCTCTTTCAATAGGATTGACTTAATGAAGATGCTGTATTTAAATCCCAGAGGGGGCTGGATAAACACGTAGCTGAAGAAATGCTGATTACTTTTTTTTTTTTGGACTTTAGGAGAAGCAAATAGTATCGTTGCTTTCAAAAATGTGCAATTTCATCTAGCTGTAGTATTCAATACGGTGATGAATTTCAGAGAGACATCTCAAATATGTTATCTTTAAGTTGCAGTGTCAAATAAATGACAATGTTTAGATCCCTTGTCAGTGATGTTCTATGTATTGCTAAAGTAGTGTTTCTCATGGGGAAATAACAGCAGTTACATGGAAATTTTTGTTCTAAAATAAACACTGTTCACGAGGTCATCACAGACTGAATCTGATCTAGGAGGCATTTCTTTCTGGCCAGTCGCATTTTCTTGGGACGAGATAAAGGCTTAAAACCCGAGCTTGTTTCACCGGTGAGAAGGGGGTATGTTTGGAAGCGTGTCTGGTTTTGACAACGTAACTTCTAGCAGTGGAGAAGAACTGTTTGTGTGGAAATGCAGACTGTAAAGGTTGTGATGAAATGCATTGACCTTCCTCCTAATAAATTTTGGAGGTGGTGTGGAGCAGTCATTGATGAAAAAACTGGAAAGCAGCTAAATGTTTATTTCTTTAACACATTTGAAATACTGTGGGGATGTTCATGTGCACCTTTCTGAAGTTCTACTCTAAGGCAATGCAGGTGTCCACACAAGGTGTTGCACCAGCTTAGCTGATCTGAAGAACGTGCATAAATTTAGCTAGACAAGTGGAAATCTGTTTCACAAAGATGCAAGCATGTTACCATGAAGCAATCAATGAAGGGAACCTTAAACTGGTTGTGTGCAAACCCTTGTAGTAAGCTCTGAGAAGCTTGCACTGAGGATTGAGTGTTCCATAACTGACTTCTCAAACCCATTTGTTCCCATATCGTAAGCAGCAGATCGGTTAGGTCCTGCCAGTTGTCCTCTCTGTCTGTTGTGGGGTTTGTCTGTTTAATCCTTGTTATGTTGCTTCCCAGAGACATTAATGTTGCAAATTTATCTCGGTGGTGTTCTGTGTGGCCACACATTTTAGGAATTAATTTTTTGTAATTTACTTATTAAAAGGATCATGTGAATACATATAGGAGGAAATAATCTTTTGTTTATATATGAATTGCTAAGTTGACAGACTGAATGAAAAAGCAGCTTACTGGTTAACGTTTTCCAAAGTGTAGGTATTATAGTAAGTTGAGAAGTCAGGAAAATTGTATTCCTCAGAAAGTCACAATACCCAAAATAATTTCTGAAGCCTTTTCTTTAGCAGTAGCAGTCTCTAAATGCTAAAGTCTAGAATTCTAATCAGGTGACTTTTTGAAAAAAAAACAAAACAAACCCAAACCCCGCAGTTTCCTTACCTTGGTTTAACTGTACACTTCCTCTGCATTTCTGAGCCCTCTTAAACACAGACCTCCTGATGCTCATGAAGAATTCTGATGAGACTTTCCCTTTTTAAAAGGGAGAAAGTGTGACTGGGCTGGGTCCTGTTCGGTGTATCACATAGGCAGTGTAGACAACATAATTTCACAGCTTTTAGACTTTCTGATAATCGGCCTGGGTTCTTGTAGTAATAGGGCACAGAGTGTCTGTTAATATATTAAATGCTCAGTGTCTTTGGAAAAAAAGGAAGTAACTGCTTATCTGTTTCTGTTTCAAAATTAAAGGGGTTTATTTTGCATTACAAGCCAGTTATTTCAAGAGTTGAGCATGACTGTAAGTATTCCAGGTTACAAGGTGGTGCTCACTGACACCGGTATCCTTGCTTTCGCTAGCAGTCAGTTTTTACAGACGAATGCATGAAACAGGTGAAGGTTGGACTCTGAGCTGTGGGTATGTCCAGAATGGCACGTTGGTTACTAAATCCGACTGAAATATGGTCCAAGGTTTGTCAGTGGATCTTTTCTCCTTAATGTTTAATTTGAACTCTGCCTTGCCATTTCTTGGACACGGATTACACCTCATGAAGTTCTACGAGGTTAACTAGCTAGTTTATGTTTTCCTTAGCATGTGTGGCTTTTTATTTCCTCCTGCACGAACTGCTGAACTTCTTGCTTTGCTCTTATTAAAATGGAGCGCTGAGATCCTGGTGACAGCAATACACGCGGTAGCGTTTTGTTTCTCACATGCGGGTGTGTGTTACAGCCTTCCAAGTTCTCTATGTCCAGGTTAGTCAGCTGTTGGCTACATCATGTCCCAGATTATTTAATAAACTTTTCTGCACTAAAAGCATGTCATAATTTTGCTGTAATCATTGCTGGAATTAAAGTGAAATTGAAGTACTGATTAAAGATGAGTTTATATCAATAAATCAATTTACCTGTGGCTGATTTTTCTTGTGAATGATTTTTCTTGTCCTTTGATTAATATTGGAATGCTGCATGACTTTGAATAGCATGTTTAATTTTTTTTTCCTCTAGTTTAGTATGATTATGTAAGAATGAGAGTGTTTTAAGCTCTTTGATTATTTTGCCCCTCTTGGTTTGGTATGATTACATAATAATGAGAGTGTTTTAAGCTTTCCATTTTGGTCTGCCATAGTGCACAGTCTTTTTGTGAGAGTTGGTGCTTTTCAAATACGATATTTAATGATAGTCTTTATAATCTTAGGGCTGTTTTTTCTCTTAAAATGTATTAGAATTCATAGAACAGTAGGAATGGTGTTTGGGAGGGCTCTCTGGAGGATCTCTATTGGGCTAAACCAGCCTCCAGCTTGAACTGGGATTATCACCAACACCAGATCAGTGAGCTTGGCTTCACTTGCTGAATGCTGGCAGCCTCCAAGGATAGAGACTTTTCAGCTTCCTCGGGCAAGTTAATTCCGATTTGTCTCGAAGTTCATTCATGAAGTCCAGAATGAAAGCAGGTTGGAATTTAACATTAGGATTTTAGTATCACAGTGATACTCTATAGGAGACGAATTTATTTCCTGTGGGAATAAAACTTCGATTTTCAGTAATTTGTGCTCATAAATCACATGGATATGGAAATATCTGCATGTTATTCTAAGCTACCTAAATGCAGTCTTCCCAAGCTGTTCGTAATTTAAGAATATTGTAGTATTTGTCAAGAATAGTACTTTAGCAATGAATCGAAATATGTTGGAACAAACTATAATTGCTGGTATTACTCTGAACAGCAAATCACAACTCTTTAAGGATGAGGTGATTATGTCCAGACTTTGTGAAGCATTTAAAGCTTCTGCCAGCATACCAAGCTATAGCATTTCCTTATTTATGTCCTAGAACTTGAGTAACAGATATTTCAGGTTTAAAGCAGAACAAAACCCACGAAATGCAGTGGACTTCTCATGAAAGGATTTGGCAGAGACCCTTCTGAGTTAATTTCACTGGTGTAGAAGGGTCCAGCTGCCTTTCTTCAAACAGTAAATGGGAAGCAGCTCTAGGTTCTTGTGAATCCTGTTTCTGTAATCATTTTGTTCCCATTGTCCATGTGCTCTGTAACCGATCACATCGCAGTCACAGAGAACAAGACTTGCTAACAATACTCTTTAAAGCAGATTTTTATTTACAGCAACATGTTTTAGGATTAAATAATTTCAAAATAAAAATAGTCTCTACATGATTACCTGTTGGGTTTTTTCCCTAAGGTTTACTATTTCCTGGTCCTGAAATGAGCAACCCTCCACAGAGCTTTTGTCCACCAGCCTGTCTGGTTGCCTGCTGCTGGCACCCATGTTTTGTTGTTTTTGGGGAGTAAAAGTGCATCCCTCTTAAGATTTCTTACCTCAACTCTCCACCAAGCCAAAACTGGGTAAGATTGCTGCTGGTTTAGATTCTTTTAGGCACTAATGGAAGTCAAAAGTATCTGACAAACTCATCAGGGATTTATTTTTGGCTGCAACTGCATCTGAATGCCCTATGTAAAAACAGAGTGAGAAGCCAAAAGCGTCAGCCCTCGGAAAGAAGGAAGTTCACCAGGTTGTAGATAGTCCTAACATTTAGGCAATGTTCACATTTATGATTGCTCTAGAGTACCTGTACAAAGTTACCTTTTTAGCTATTGAGTCTCAAAAATAACTGGCACATGTGAAAATGACTCATCTCTCAGCTTCTCAAGACCATATCGAAGGATAAAGCACAAAAGTACCACATGTTCAGCAGAGTTAGTGCTCGAGTCTGATTTAAGAGCTCTTTAAACCGTTGTTATGAAAATTGTCAGGAGTTGTAGTTGTCCTTATTTCTCCTGTTTAGATGTAGTTTTGGTTTCTGGAGACTTGGAATACACTTCATACCCTACAATTTTGAGAGATCAGCTGATTTTTCTTCATGCTTTCTCACTATTCTGTCTGTTGCTGACTGAAGCTTCCCTCCCTGCTGCTGCACCCTGTCAGTAATTAGTAGCAGCCTTAAAGGCTTCAGTCACCAAAGCTCTTAATCTACAGACACTGGCAGGCAGCACTTGTGTCTGCCCATAATCCACACAGACCTGCCAATGCATTTCACCTTCTAAAAAACAGCATCATCCTAGGCTGGGCTTCGGGTTAACTTCCCAGAAATTCATCTAAACGATATTCCAAAGTATCGCCCCAAGCAAGAAGAAGGAGGACTGTAATGATGCAGTCTAGGGTGGAAAGCTGGTGATTTTGAGTTTGTCTGCAGGTCTCTACAGAGCTCTGCATGTGAAATCCCAGGGCTTTCCAGCCCTACCAGCTTCACAGAATTTAAGGACATTTGGTGTTTGACTGGGTCAGGTGCTGAGCAAACAGGTCTTCCATACACATATAAAGTCATGGAGATCATTCTTTTGACGGTGGACAAGACACAGTGCTGTACAAATGAGAAGTTTTATTGTGATTCTGACTTTCTAGAAATAAACAACAAACAAAACAATGTTAATGATCCGCTACAAAAAACATACACTGGAAGGTTATAAGCCAAAAAACTGTGTGTGAAAATGTTTAATGAGTACAGTTGTTGATAGCAAATGCTGGCTGTACATGACATATCCTGTACTTATAGAATACATCTATATACATATTTATATAAGAATGAAAAGGCACTACAGTTTCCCAAATAAAACATAAGTAAATTAACAATGTAAATCCAAACATGGCGATTAGGGAATCTGTTTAGGCAGATGTGCTGGAAGGGAAACTTTGAAAATCACATCAGAAGTTAGTAACCAGTCTCCCACTGAAAGCCAGGGAATTCAAAAGTCCAGCTCCCATTTGTATCTTCAAATTCTCCCTTAATATCCTGGTCAGATGCTAGATATTGTATGCAGTATGAGATTAATACCTCTGTAAAGGAATGTTCAGTACTGCAGCAAACTACATACCGTTACGCTTCTTATGAAGTTGGAAACCTTACTGTAAAATCTGGCACTCCTGTTCATACTGTTGAAATAAATGGGTTCTTACAATACTGAGAATTTAAATACATTCCTGTGCAAGTAGTGCCCAAGATATCTTGGAGCTATTTTGGGGGAAAGGTGTTGTCAGAATAAGGAGTAAGGTAGGGTAGCCCAGCCTGGTGGCCAGCCTCCCATCTGCTTTTACCAGAGCAACCTTTTTACCTTTGACTGAAATGTTCATGGTTTAGGAAAACAGGTATTTTTTTTTTAATCTCTTGAAAAAAAAAACATCTGGAGAGTAATGTGACATGTAGGGAACTTGATAAAATGAAGCTAAGACAGTATGTGTATATGGAAGAAAAAAAGCTATGTAGAAATGAGTACTAAAACTATCTCTTGGGTGGGCGCATCATTTTTAGCTTCTGTGATTTTGTTGCCTTACCTATGGAGTGTAGGCTGTAACTGTAGGGTGAGCGTAGGTAATTTTGCAATTCATGATTTTAGCAGTTGTGAGAAATGCTGAGAACGTTGACGTGACATTTATTTACAAAGGAAATTAACGCAACAACCAGCAGTGTTCAAACAACTGCAATGTCTGTGTCACGGGCCTGATGGTGGAGCGACAGACACATCAGTCATTCCGGGGGGGATTCCGTGTAAGAAGATTCGCTTTCCTTTTTTGGACCCACAACTGCTTTGGTCTAATTCGCAGAGGAGCTACACCTGTAACAGACAACGGCATCTGCTGTGCGGAGAATAGTGAATTGTGTGCAAAACCGTGCGTTTAAAGTCCTGTTAATCCAAACCCTTTGTTAGCTTTGGGGAGGGGTGCAGGAGGTGCGGCAGCAGACCGACTGAATGACCGCGCTTTCTGAGACGCCTTTGATGTTCCTGCTGCTGTAAAGGCCCCTGACTCTGTTCAGCCTATTCGTGTTTTCCTGTACATGTTTTATTACTTCTGCATTTCAGATTTTGCCTTTTCCATGTGGAGCGTTTGTGCTGACTGGCTGCTCTGCAGAAACTGTAGTGGAGGGTTGGGAGTTAAGTCACTGCTGAGTGCCCCCAGCTCCAGCTGTGGCTCCTTGCTCCTGCCCTGGAAGGTGCCAAGCCTGCTCCAAGGACACGGTGGGCCCCGGGGTGCCAGAGGGAGGGGATGGATGCAGCATGAAAGTAGAGTTTCTTGGTTGCACCTGGGTCTGGAAAGGAGCTACTGTCTCATGCTAGAAGCTCCTCTGTATTCATTCAAAAGTTTTTGGCATTGTATTTTTAGCCACTCGAATACAAAGTCCTTCCTACTGCTTTGTCAGCTGTTGAGCACCTTCCTATTATGCTTTTACTACAACCAGAGGAGCTGGGCTTTCCCTGGAAGCAGAGCACAGTTACTGGTGGCTTTGTAGGCTGCAACAGGTTCTCAAGCTGAGCAGACCAGCAGTGCCCAGGCAAGCTCAGAGAAAAGAGGCTTCTCCTGGAGGAGTTTGCTCTTTCTGCAGACACCCAATTGTCTTCACTGGATCACTTTGTAGAGAAACCTGTTACCTCTCCCATGAAACTCCAGTGCAAAACTCCCACTGACCCAAATAAGCAGGTCCAAGGAGAGTTCCAGTGTTTCCAGAGGATTTGGTTAGCATTGCAAAAGTCTGGCTTTTGGTTGTTCCTTAGTGAATGTAAGTTGCAAGCCGTATTTAAAAAGAAAAAAATAGAACAGCTTGGAAAGATGTCTTTGTTTTACATATGATCAAGACAAAGCACAAGTCTGAAAGTATTCCCAGGTGGACGTGTCAGTGCAGAACCGCTAGGGCAGCATGCATTAAGCGGTGAAAGCAAGCTCAGGCTGTCAATAATGTTGCCAAAGTGTTTCCCGGCACTCGATATTTTCTGTTTGTAATGACTGTTTCTGACCTCATCCTGCAAACACATGAGTGTTTGCATATTGTTGTATTTATTGATACTGAACATGTTATTGGTACTGAACGTGTCCTCGTTTGAGAGATGTATGTGTGCACTCAGGTGCTTAGAGTATTAGGATTTCAGGGGCACAACATGGAGGATGCACCATATACAAGCAACTGGCAATTATAGTCACTTGTTAAAATAGTTTACAGTGGCCTGTGAGGCACAAGAAGGAACATAGCACATCTTTAAATAAGTATAAAATTTTAGATTGTATATCCTCTGTTTTACTGAGACGTGAAACTTGCACAATTATTTATGCCACAGATGAGTTGCGTCTAATCCTGGAAAAAAAAATCAATCTTCCTTCCAATTAAAACAATTCTCCATTTTCTTTCTGTTGGCCTATGAGACTGTACTTTTGTTTAGTGTCACGATGCTCTGTGACTACAGAAGTTAATCGTATTTATGAAAAAATTGACCAGTATATCAAATTAAATAGAATGTACGCGCCAGGGAATATTATCCTGGAGTACTTGTCGATGGCATGAGTGTCGATCCGCATGCTAACGTATCTCTGGTTTTTCCTCCTGCCAGAGGCCCTCTCTGACCCCAGCGCCAGCTGCACCATCATTCGGTCCTGTTTGTCCCCATTCTCGGACATGTAGTGCCCCAGTTCATTCACGTCCCCGTCGTTGTATGTGCCGTCCACCATCATGGGCCGAGGCTGAGGTAGGCTGCACGCACAGGGAAGCTGTGGACAAGGGTTTAAGTTAGAACATAGGAAGTTCCACCTCAACATGAGGAGAAATTTCTTTACTTTGAGGGTGACGGAGAACTGGCACAGGCTGCCCAGGGAGGTTGTGGAGTCTCCTTCTCTGGAGACTTTCAGAACCCGCCTGGATGCGTTCCTGTGTGGCTGCCCTAGGGGATCCTGCTCTGGCAGCGGCACTGGACTAGGTGATCTCTAGAGGTCCCTTCCAACCCCTGACATTCTGTCATTCTATGGTTCTGTGAAATGAGCGCAGAGTGGTTTTGTGTCCAAGCCAAAAGAGACATCCCTTTGCTCTTCACAAAATCAGAGGAGGGGACAAGGCTGGGGAGTTCAGGCAGCTGGGACACGAGAGGATGGAGCTGGGCAGCAGATTCCTCCTTCCCCATTTTCACCTCTGCAAGGCAGGGCGCAGTTAGGGAGAGAGTGAGGCTCTCTGTGGGAAAGCTCATTTGGCTTAAGCATGTCTATCGGGGTGTAAACAAAGGTTGGACCTATGCCTGGAGGCTGAGAGAATCAGAGAAGAGGGAAGAGAGAAACCACAAGGATCAATGTATGAGGCTTGCCCTGTTTGAAGAATACAGCTTAGGCTAAAATTTGGGGCATTTATAATTTAGTTTTAAAAAAGCGGAAGAGGGAAATCTATCCCGTTTATAAAGGCAGCGGAGGACTATACGTAGAGGGAGTCATCATCCTCAGACCCTCAAGAAAAAGGAGTGAACTTGGGTGTGAGTTGTCGGTAGCGGATCTTTATCAGCCGGAATGCCTCACTGCTGGTGTCTTTTTGCACACACTGCATTCTCCCCAGTCAGCTGAGGGCAGCACACACTGTAACTGTAAACTTTTGAACACTTCCAGGTGTTTGCCATACCCTTTCCCAGGGGCACAAAGCTTCATCGGAGATAGGAAACCTCACCTTGTCCCGCAGTTTCCTCTCCTTCCGCTCTTGTACCGTAGTCAGATAATTCACTGCTGCGTATTCCAGTACCGAGAGGAAGACAAATACAAAACTGACCCACAGGTAAATGTCCACTGCCTTGATGTAGGACACGCGAGGCATGGAGGCGTTCACCCCAGTGATGATCGTGGACATGGTCAGCACGGTGGTTATCCCTGGGAATACACCAGCAGAGAGACTGTGAGACACTTTCAAACCAGACTTCATTACAAATACAGCTGCCATTAGAATTTCCTGACATCTGAATTTATCTTGCAGGATTGCTACTTGGTGACTACCAAGCTAGTAAAGGATTTGGAGCACACGTTATACAAGGAACAGCTGATGAATCTGGGGCTGTTTAGCCTGGAGAAGACTGAGGGGGCACATTATTGCTCTCTACAAATGCCTGAAAGGAGATTGTAGCAAGGCAGGAGATGGTCTGTTCTCTCTAGTGGTGAGAGATAAGACAAGAGGAAATGGCCTCAAGTTGTGCCAGGGCAGGTTCAGGTTGGATATTAGGAAGAATTTCTTTACTGAAAGGGTTGTCAGGCATTGGAACAGGCTGCCCAGGGAGGTGGTTGCGTTGCCATCCCTGGAGGTGTTTAAGACACGGGTAGGTGTTGTGCTGAGAGACATGGTTTAGTGGGGTTGACAGGGCTAGGACAAAGGTTGGACTCCGTGATCTTGAAGGTCTCTTCCAAATGAAACTGCTCTATGATTCTATGATTTGTGCGACGGGTTTCTCTGCCTGAGGAGGGTCCAGGCAGCCCTGATTTCTAACTGGGGTTTTCCTGTCTCTTGTTGAAAACAGCTCTAATTTGGTCTCAGGGTGTTGCTAGACTGATTCCTCACCACACCACCACCCTCACACCCCGTGGCTGGGCTGCAGTGCTTTGACCCCAAGCTGGCTGCACCCCATCTCCAGGCTTTAGACAGTCCCTGGATGGATACAAGCACATTGAGTTGGACTCGATGATGCTTATGGGTCCCTTCCCACTGGAGATTTTCTGTGACTCTGTGATTCTAAATATCTCAGCTTCTAGTTCAACTCCTCTGCAGCATGGGCACAAGCAAAGCCCATCTGCTGCTGCTCCCACCAATTTCTCTAGGCCTGTGTTTCCCATTTGCTCCCGGGAATTCCTGCTTTGTGAGAAGTCACGGAAATCACAAGCCAACTCTCACACCTGGTCTGTGCCTTCCCTGGAGCAAGAGCAGAAACTAATGGGACCCCATTAGTGGGGCACTGCTGCCCCAGGTTACACCAATGGCAAGCACAACGAGCACATCAGCAAGGGCAGGAGCCCCTGCAGACAACACCCCAGGTGTTATCCTGACTCTGAGGGAGGCTCTCTGTGCCCTTCTTATTTCAGAGGCTTTTATGTCACATTAATGATCACTTTGAAAGCTGAAATTATGTGCATAAGCACAAAGGAATGAATTCACAGGAGTATCTAGGTGCTAAAAAGTATTGCTAAAGGCAGTGCCTTATCTTCCAGAAAGCCATGGCCCAAGCCCGTGCTCCTTTTAATGATATCTCAAGGCAGTGGAAGCTGCTTTTAAACACAGACACGGATAACTGCCCCATTGCCATCTCTGTTATGTCTCTGTATATCCTCTCCACCAAGGAATGTGATTCTGACAGTAAATGAAATCCTGAAGTGTGTTGCTGGGAATAAGTGGAAGCAAGCTTGTGCTCGAGGTCTGTAAATACACAAATAGCACTTTGCTATGGGCAAAGCATCTGCTTTAGAGGAAGATTTATGTTTGTATCATAGCTCTGCTCCCATGGTGACTCCTCTGACATATGTCTTCATCTGTCTGAAAGACATTGCAAATGGGGAAGCTGAATTCCTCACATTGTACTGTAAATTCATTTAACAAGTTGACCAGCATAAGTCAGCTGACTGTGTGACCTCCACTCTCCCTCCTCTAGCAAAACTCAATAAACTGAAATTTTGCCAGGGCTGCTAATGCAGACTTTCATCTTCTTGATCACCAAAGCCTCTGAAGGATGCTGATCCTTTAGTTCTATGTGTGCCCAGTTTCTGTTAACACCAATAAAAGTAGAGAGGAACATTTCATCTCTTGGTTTGTGCATGCTTTTGCAAGCAAGGAAAGCAATTCGCTTGGCACCACTGGGCAGGTGGAGAGTTTGTGCCAGTCTCCTGCATGGGAGACGCTTACAGCACAGCTGATTTCCGTGCCACAGGGCAATGCAGGGGCGGTGCATAGCACAGAGGATTTCATCTCGATGGTCAAGACTGCGATTGCAGCAATTGTCTCTTAAGTCTGCTGAGTACAAGATTGTTTTTACCTAATGGGACTCTTGCGGGAACTGCTCGGCGATCGATCCAGAAAGACACCCAGGACAACATGACCATGAGGGTAGCCGGGAAGTAGGTTTGAAGCAAGAAGAAGAAGATGTGTCGGCGTAAAGTAAAGTTTATATAGAGGCGATTGTACCAGCCTGTATAACAGAGAGATGGAAAAAGAGAAGTCACACCAACATCAAACTGCTTTGGGATACGGTGAGGTTGCATCAGGAGAAAAGCAGAGTTAATGACCACGGATCATTGCAGTTTGCACAAAAAACTCTTACTGAATCAACCATCAAAGTCATAGCGTCTCTAAGGACCATATCTTCCGGAGAAGATAATATAACCTGTGCACTGAGAGGGTTTAATTCAGGCTGGTGTGATCCTGAAGAGGGATTGTCTTTCCAGACTACATAACCATCAAGATGGAGTGGCAGGGACAGCAGCCTTGTCAAGGGCCACAGTGAGACCCTGCAGTGGACAATCCTCCATGGCCAAGGTCAAGGGGGACAGTTTGCACCCCTTCTATGCCCAGCCCACTCTCTGGGAGGCCCTGTGGTACCCACCTGTGCTGCTGTAAAAGGCGAGCTTCGTGGTGGTGTGAAACTCCTGGATCAGGAACTGAGACAGTGATATCCTTTCATCCGTTTTTAGGGAATCATTCCCATTCTTCCAGTAGAGCATGAGGTCATCTTCAGTGTAGGCATCTAGGGGAGCAGAGCAAACCTCGGTGCATGGAGTCAACTGCTGTCACACCCACAGCCCAGGGTGCACCCACACACTTTCCAGGCTACCTGTGAGGTCCCAAATGGGCCAAAAGGCCAAATATCACCACGTAGCTGAGAGCCATGCTGGTGGTGGGTATGGCTGTGGCAAGGAGTGGACAAGCTCATTGTCACAGCTCTCAGGCCTGATGCCTGGTACATTTTGTAAATGCTTCTGTTTCTCTAATCATAATTTTGCACACACACACTGTGTGTCAGGTAACCCACTGCATCAGAAGTTGAGAAACTTAAAACCTTATAAACATCTTAAAATCAGAAGCAAGGAAAGAAGACTTAGAAGGAACAATCTATCAGTGGTCTGAGGTATGCAGGAGTAAAATCTCCTGGGTAAGCTTTCTGCCTGCAATGTACACAGGAACATTACAGGTCTTGGTTTGTTTAATACATGTGGGAATATAGTAATGTTAATCTTTCGGATGGGTTTAGTAGTAGCTCTTCCCCGGACAGGAAGAAAAAAATGTTTTAGAATTAAGATTATAATTTTTTATGACAAGCTTAAAAATGAGAAGAAAAAAATCATAAAAAGCTAAAATTTTAAAATATTACTATATGAAATCTAGCCAATTCATATGTGCATCATACTTGGGATAAAGGATCTACATGTGGGTATAAGATGGGTTTATCTCAAATAGGTATAAGAAATATAAGAGAAAGGTGATTAATGTCACTTCCCCATCATAGTTTCTACACTACAGATGAGCAGATGGTGCGCATGAAGGGCTTAGGTGTTTGAGGACACTTGGGCAAGCAGGTGCTGCTGGAGACTGCTGACCTGCAGGCAAGTGGCCCAGGTCCTCTGGGGACAGGATGGCAGTGTGACAGCCTGGTTGACTTTTAGGGACATTGGCAAGAGAATCTGCTTTTTAAAAACACTGGATCATTGCAAGCACCATCTCATTCTAGTGAAAAAACATGGGCAGGAAGTTTTTCTTAGTGTGGAAGCCTGCCGGCTTTGGTTAGAGCTTCCATGAACAAAGCAGCAGTTTAATCATCAGTATAATTATTAGTATCATTAAATACAGTTTTGGTGCCCATGGGGTGCAGCCCTTGGCTCCCCTACACCTCTGCTTTACTTACAGCTTTCGATCTCCAGGGAACATGTCTGTGTGTCCAGGGGAAAGCGACTAAAATCCATGTTGCACATTGCTGTTACTGTAACTCTAGGAATAAAAAGAACCACACCTTTAAAATCTTTCTTGTGTGACTGAAAAGTAGTAAAGCTGTGAGTTTGTTTTTTCATTAAGTACCTACAGAGCCAGTAACAGTCCACTGAAAATAAATACCTTCCATTCATCTAAAGCCATTCCACTTTAGTTAAAGCCATTTCTTCTTCTCAGCAAACTAGTTTTAGAAGAGATGACTAGAAATTTAGGCCATTAGAAATTGCTACTAGATGACAGCAATATTGGAGAAGAAAATGGGAAAAGGGAGGAGAGGGCACTTCTTCCTCTTGGACTATTTGTGGAGCTCTGTGCTTTGTACAATAAAATAATTTCCATTTATCAAAGCCATCCTAATGCCACGAGGGATGGAGGTTCCTGCACACACCGTGAATTTCCAGCTGCTCAAGGAGAACCCGAGGATCAGCCACCAGAGGGCACAAGCAGTGCCTTGAGTTAGGGCTGGTGTGTGACAAAAACCACTGAAACGCACTGCCCCGTTGATCAAAAGCTCTAGTCTTGTCATGGTGTGGTTATAGAATCGTTTAGGTTTAACAGCATAATTCTGTATTTGCGCTGGAAGTACCCATGAATCTTAACTCAGCTGGCTTGAACTTACAGGGAAGTAAAGGAAAATATAAGTATAAATCACAATGGCAAAAGAATTAATGAATTATAGCAGGGCTAATGGTAGACAGACGTCTGTTACATAATGATAAAAACACTGCAGTCGCTTATGTGAGTAGTCCTTCTGCATGTGCGGGTCCCCACTGATGTTACTTTCCTATATGCATTTAGTCTCTGTGAAAGGGCTTGGCTCGGATGTGTTGTTAAGGTGACAGCAAGGTCTACAGCGGTTTCCAAGACAAGAGAAGGCAAATTCTGGTGAAGGACATTAAAAAGACGAAGACCAAGGAAAAATATCATCTACAAGCAAAGGCAGGCAAGCAGTAATGACCCCTTTCCTCTTAGGGGAACACCAACACTCTTACTTCCCCAGCATTCACAAAGCACCCCAACCTGCAGTTACCACTGAATAAAACAATGAGACTCTGTCCGTTTGCTCTTCAAGATGTTCACTGCCATTTTGTATGGGACAATTTTTTAAGCACAAGTCTGCATGTGACAGGATCTGAATGGTTTGATATGCTTCTGTTGCTATCTTCTTTAGACAACCATAAATGCTTGCAACACAAATGACTAGTATGCAGCTAAATGAAAAAGTATATAGGCCATGTGTGCTACAACTGAACATTATGTCACTTTACTGTCCTTTTTTTTACTGTACTAAGGACCTGAGCAAACTTTGCAAAGAAACACCTGAACCTTGTCTGAAATGAAAGAAAATGAAAAAAAAGCCTTAATAATGAGAAGGTAGACACTGCTCAGGCTGTGAATTCTAATGAACAGTACGTTAAAGATATAAGAGAACAAGAAAATTCTTGTCAAACTGATACACCACAGGGGACTGGCATCAAGAATTGCTTTGCTTACCTTCCTTTAATAGAATTGTAAAACATCTTGGCAGGCTGAAAAGCTGATCTCCTCACCTCTTGGCAGGCTCAGTTCTACTTTTGCCACTCCTAAGATCACTGTCTAACATGCCGTTAAAGACCACCACACTCTTCCCAAGAAATGTATTCTGCAATCTTATAATTAGTTAAATCTGTGCATCCTGATGATACTGACCTCCTGTCAGTCAGATTTTTCTGCTTTTGTGTCCTTCAGAATACGTCACCTATCATCTGATGCTTTTTTTGTCATGTATTTTGTTATTTCATTGCTGTAGAGGTGATGTCAAAATTCTTGCATCATAACACTGTGCAGCAATTTCCTCTCTAGTAAGTTTTTATGGGTCATTTGGCAATGCTTGTCTTCTAACTGGATGGAGCTGGAGCCAAGAAAAACAGAAGCACCAGTTTAGGTTTCTTCTGGAGACTGGGAGGTGCTGCTCACTTAATGTCTCCAAGTATCAAAATGTTACTTATTAAAAAGAAAAGAATCCTGGTTTAACAATGTTCAGGTCAGCAATGTCCCTCTCAAAGCTGATTGACCGGCTGGAAAACAAGGAAGAAAGCCAGGACTGAGATCACCCCTCAAATTAGACGACAAAATAAAGTTTACTCAAAAGGTCACCCTCAAAGAGCTTTTGCACATTTCACTCATTTTACTCATGAAATGTGAATAAAAAGCAGGGAGAGCAAAAGTCAAGTGTCTGAGTTGCTCTAGCTGTACACGAGTCACCAGGATCTCTGTACCCTTGCTCTGAAGCTTGTCACTTCATGTGCCGAAGGGTGTTCTTTTTTATTGCTTATCATAAAGCTAAATTTACACTTGCTATGATTTATATTTCTTGATTATTACCTGTAAAAATAGAAATTGTGCATTTTGCTAGGCCCAGAGACTTTGTTGTATAATGAAGCGGATAACTATAGCCGCCCTGGCCTTCTGTTTATTATCAGTCATTGTCCTTTTCCTTAAATTGTGCCTGGGCTGTTCAGCAGTGCCCCACAGGGCCTGCAGCCCACTGGTCCCCAGCGAGCTGCCTCGAGGGACTGCCATGACTGGCCACAGCTTCCTGACAGCAGGAGCAGGGACAAACCACACACGCCGGCCGAAGGGACACGGGTGGAACCAGCAACGTTGGCACAGGAGTTGCCTTCCTGCAGCAGGCACTTGATGGACTTGCACAGGGACTCAGATGCCAGTGGATGGCCAGCATATTCATTCTTTTTAATGTATTTTTTAGTATGAAGCCATGCACAAAGACGATACAGGAATCAATTAAACTGCTTTCTCTCTCACTCCACTAACAGCTCGCATTGATCAAATGCAGCTTTACCTGAGGCTATAAAGTACCTTCCCATCTGGCTGGACCCGCAGCATGACATTGTCTGTGGTGGTATCATGGATGAAGGAACGCTTGGAGTGGACGAAGAACATGTCGGGGACCCAGATCTTCTTCACCAGCCTGCCATCAAAGGTCATGCTTTGGTTGTTGGTGCTGGGGAAGGACAGCCTCTCATCTTTCCAGTAGTGCCTCAGATAAAGCGTCATGGTGAAATCCTGCAACAAACAGGCTTGTGTCACAAATTACCCCTTATTGGCATAGCAATGATTTCTCCTCTCTGGGACAAACAACAAGCTGTAAAGCACTATTCCTGAAAGCACATCCACTCCCTGAGCTGCAGGGGCCATGATCAGCTGCAGCTTATTTATTCCTCTGGTCAGACAGACTTATAGGGCTCAGAAATCAGAGGCCATCCAGGTGGCAAGTCCACCTTTGAAATACAAATGTTGCATTTTGGTGTCTGCAAGCTACTCACTGGGACCAAAAGGCAGACATGCCGAGGCAGCAGTAGGTGGAGAGTGCTGCCAACCACTTAAACCCTCAACCACAGGATGCTGTATTTCTGAAGCCAACAGCAAAGAAGCAGTTGCTGCTGCGGCTGCCCTCTGCACTGCTCTGGTAATTGCTCTCTCCCTGGCGGCTGGAAGAGTGGGCTGCTCTTCCTCCAGCATGGCCACTGAAACCTTCTTGACTCAGTATTTGACCAAAACGGTTTGGGTTATTTTGCTCTTTCTCCTCACATATCATACTCTACGATCTGAAGCATGCTCCTTCTCTTTGAGCTCTGCGGTGTTTGGAGTTCAGATGCCAGAGGCACATACACTTTGTATGCTTTTTTCCTTATTTCGAAGGAAGCACTCACATATCCGAAGATAAGCTCACATATAAGTGTTTATAAGCACGGTATCTTTGAGTGTAGCAAAATATATTGCTGATAAACCGAGAGAAGCGTCTAAGATGGACCCGTCTGCATTGGCGTCTGGATGGTTTTGGGACGGGTTTTTCTGAAATTAATTGGCATGTGATTTTTTTTCTTTCTACAACACTTTCCAGGCATTTTGAAATATGAGTGTTTCTGCAGGCATTTTTCAGTAGAAATGATTAGTTAGTGGCAGCCTGTGCTATTATACTAGAGGCCGATAAAATTCTTGGAAAAGCTTTGTATTACAGCCAGCTGAAGCTCCCAAAGTGGCTGACCATGAAATTTTATCTTGTTCATTTGATCCATTCTACATTGTTCTTTAACATCATTTCTCTGTATACAAATTTAAAGATGACCATTCTTGGGAAACCTTTTACATTTGCTCCTCTGGGTTAATGTGTCCATAATAAATTGACAGACGTTTGTTCTTCAGCGAGAAGTCAGTGCTTCACATTTTTGCACAAAATCACATTTATAGTCACTGTGGAAAAATCATATATTGTCAGCTTTCATTAAGAAAGATTTATTAATACTAGTTAGTATTAATCTGGGAACCACAATATTTTAGAAAGCATCATCTGAAAAATCCTCCAAGCAACGTCTATGTAATATCTCCTTCTTCTTTTGGTCCATTTCTCAGAGACACTATTAGCTCTCCCATTATGTTTGTAAATGAATTTCCAATCCTAAGTAATAATCTGTTTTTCTCCAGATAAAACGGCTGCCCTACACATCCTGCAAAAGTTCTGTTGACTTCAGAGTCAGTGGCCCATAAGTCTTTTTTTACTATTAAATAGTCTGAACTGTGACTCATAATGAAGTTTTACAACACCCTCTATTATTTTACCACTTTTTTTTAAGTAGTCAGAAAGTAGGAGGAAAAAAGGAAAAATTGATATATCTAACTCCTCGAGGTTAAATTTAGTGCAGAGTGAATGTCTCTGTCACCAATGCCACTTCATTTAAAAATAAAGCAATGATCTTGCAAAGCACTGTGGCCTTTTTCTATAAAGCTGCATAAGTTAAAAAGAATTGATTCTGACAGTATAGAGTCTTCTCTGTCATTATTTTAAAAACCGCCAAAATTGACCCCGAGTTGTTTTTTTTTTACCCAGGACCATACAGGTTTTGTTCCATGTTGCTGGATGTTGCAGCACGACATTACACAAGGAAAAGTGGCAGTATTCAAAAATCAGGAGAAATTGTTCAAAACCATAATGCCCACTTTAAAAGGTGAGGGGTTGTTTGTTTGTTTTGTGGTTTTTTTTTTTACCTTAAAATCCTCGATGTTAAGTTCTTTTCATTTGCTTTCAAGTTCCAAAGATTTTCAGAGGCTCTCTAGCCACCTTATAGAATCATACAGTGAATTGGAATGGAACTGAACAGAACAGAGTAGAATAGAATAGAATAGAATAGAATAGAATAGAATAGAATAGAATAGAATAGAATAGAATAGAATAGAATAGAATAGAATAGAATCGAATCAAATCATTTTGGTTGGAAGGGATCCACAATGATTGTCTAGTCCAACTGCCTGACCACTTCAGAGGTGGCTAAGTTAAACCATGTTATTAAGGGCATTGTCCAAACACCTCTGAAACACTGACAGGCTTGGGGCATTGGCCACCTCTCTAAGAAGCCTATTTCAGTGTTGACCACCCTCTAGGTAAAGAAATTCTTCCTAACGTCCAGTGTAAACATCTCCCAGTGCAGATTTGAACCATTCCCACATGTCCTATTGCTGGATAACAGGAAGGGACCTTCAAAGGTCTAGTCCAAGTCCTCTGCAGTGAGCAGGGACATCTTTAACTAAATCAGGTTGCTCAGAGACCCATGAAGCCTGACCTTGAATGTCTCCAGAGACGGGGCAGCCACCACCTCCCTGGGCAACCTGTGCCAGTGCCTCACCACTCCCATTGTAAAAAAACTTCTTCCTTATATTCAGTCTAAATCCACCCTGCTCTAGTTTAAAACTAGATCCTCATCCTGTCACTACATTCCCTTGCAAACAGTCCCTCCTCATCTTTCCTGTAGCCCCCTTAAGGCACTGGAAGGCCACTATAAAGCCTCCCTTCTCTTCTCCAGGCTGAACAACCCCAACTCTCTCAGCCTGTCCTCGCAGGAGAGGTGCTCCAGCCCTTTGATCATTCTTGTAGCCCTCCTCTGGAGCTGCTCCAACAGGTTCATGTCCTTCTTATGTTGAGACCTTCACAAGCTTTCTCCTCAACCAGAAGGTCTGGGACCATCCCAGGAGAGGCAAAAGTTCAGACACTCCATTGCTGGTGGTCAGGGTGCAAAGACCAGAGAGCAGACGAGACAGGGCTGACAACTGGAGGGGTGGGCAGAATGTGCACTCTGATGTGCCTCAGCATTGCAACCGTGCCGTACCTAGCAAGTGGCCAGTTGACTGCAGGTATGCCAGACTGCTCAAATGCTGAAATGGCTGCAGTGATTGGAGCCCAGCATATCACCTGGGTGGCTGTCAAACACCAGCTGTGCTGCCACACAGCCATGGTCCTGGCTTAGACATGGGAGGAGGCTGGGCACAGGCTCTTTAACCTTTGGCTGTTAATTAGGAGCACAAAGAAGTTGGGACTTTCCATGAAAGCTTCAGAGCTCTTTGATACACAAGCTGAAAGAGCAAAACATTTTGAAAAGTATCCTGCATTGAGATTTGATGGGATTTTTTCACTTCCAAAGAAGAGGCTGAGCTTCTGAGGGGCTCTGATGTTTGATAAGCTCTGGGTTTTGCAAGGGTGAATAAAATTGGTGTAGGTCTTGCAATGTACGTGCAGGGCCACCTCCCGTTCCCATTCTGTGTTCCTGCTCTCCTGCACAGGCTGTTGTTTACTTGTCACATACGCGTGTAAAATCTTCCTATGGAAAATGTCCTGCAGAAATCATACCTTACTTACAGCAGCATTTTGTGATGAAAAAAGCCCCTCCAGCAAAAATCATTAAGACCAAAATCTGAACTACTTCGAGAGCATTTGAAAACTGACAATTTTCACATTACTAATCGTATGGAAAGAAGGAAATGAAGGACAGAGTCTCAGTAAGGAATTTAGACTGCACAGAGCACCAGCACTAGTCCGGTGTGCCCCTGAAATCAGTGTGAAGATAGAAGAAGGACCAACAGATCATTATGCTGATACTCAGCACACACCAGGGATGATACAACTGCTAACACGCCAAAGGCAAGTTCTAGAGAAACTTGACTCCTCCAAGCACGTCCTGCCTGCATCTGTTCGGAAGCAGAACATACCAGCCTGAGCCAGTGCTGCTCTCACGATGGCTACATGACTTCTGACTGGGGGCTAGCTTGCCCTTGGCCACCTCAGAATGGGGCCAAAGCGAGGCTGTGTCTGTATTATATCAAAGTGCCTTACAATTAACAGGTTAGTTGGTCCCTCAGAGCTTTTAATGGTGTTATTACTTCTTCAGAAAATGTAAAACCCCAAATCCTTTGGCCTAACTCTTGGCACTGTTGTATCATTTTGATCTAGAGAAAAGAAATTGTCAGATTTCTTTCTTCTGCTTCAAGGGAGATGAAATGGTAGCGTGAGATCAAGAGAAGTAATTTTCAGCGGATTCAGATCAAAGCTGAATCTGCATCCCAGAGGTTGCGGAGTGTTCACCCCTGGGGTATTCAAACCTCATAGACACAAACCCAGACAGCCTGCTCTAGCCAGTCCTGCTCTCAGCAGGAGTTTGGGCTAGATGGTCTCCAAAGGTTCTATCTGACCCTTGTCGTTCTGTGACTCTTACCATGTCCACCTCAGAAATGCTGTCCAGACTTTCAACTTGGACATCCACTCCAACAGGAATTGCAGGGCCTGGGGGAAAAAAAAAATAAATTAAAAGTTGGCAAAGTATAAACCTGGTGAGACAAAGTAATCCTCTGGCTTTTGCATTTTAGAGATAAAAATAGATGCTCAATCTCAAATGGAAATGACAGTAAACCAACTGGAAGTAGAAGCAATTGGAATTCATAAGCGAAACCTCCTAGTAACAATCAAAATCAGCACTGAGGCTGACCTCTATATTACGTCATCCTACATGCATCCCTTCAAAACTTAAAAGCGGTTTTCATTGCTTTTAGCAATTGTAATTGCTTTTAGCTCTGGCACTCCTGTCTAGGGGTTGCAAGACCCTTAAAAGCGGTTTTCATTGCTTTTAGCAATTTTAATTGCTTTTAGCTCTGGCACTCCGGTCTAGGGGTTGCAAGACGTGTGCCTCGCAGAGCATCTGTTCACATGGAGAGCTGTGACAGCATAGCTAAGGGAATGCAGAAGAGTTACTCTGAATTTTTCCATGAATTCTGCTTCACTTTCAGGCTAATAACATCTTTAGCAGCTACTCTGCACGTTTGGCTTTCACATCACTCAGTGCTCAGCTGAGTAAAAGACAGGGTGACGGGAGAGGATGTATGGCAGGACAGAGGCATGTGCCACTGAGCCTGGGGCTCCCGAGGGGAAGAATCAGACTATGACCCCATGTAATATGGATTTCGATCTTTTTTCCTTCCTCCAGGCTTTGACTAGCCACTCGTATACTGCTGGCAATTAAAGTACAGGAGATCTGTCAAGACAAATAATGCTCACATTAGTGGAATGCTATGAAACTGAAACCTTTTTAAATTAATTGAACATGCTGGTATTTGGTATATTGAGCATTTAGCAATAAAATCTTCTTCCATCAGAGTATATAATGGTATCCTGGATTTGAATGACCATCTGTCAGCCAGAAAGGGTAGATAAATTACAATATTCTCTAATCCGATGGGCTGAAAGAAAACGTGTTCTCCTTCATCCATTCCCCTGAAAGCTTAGGTTGCTTTAGTGCACAGGCACAAAACTGTGAGCAAGCACTAAGACATGACAGCCAGAATATTTTCTTTTGGGTTATAAATTAAATGTCCAGGTCAGTAAGCATGATACGTGACTTGATCATGCACACATATAGACATAGTAAGACGAAATCTTAGAGTTTTCCCATTATCCGGGAATAAAGGTGGATTTTCAGATTGGGTGTTTTTTTGGAAAAAAAAGTCACTGAATACCAGGAATATTGTATTGCCTGTAATCACATTTCCATGTCTTTGACCATGCTATTTTCTCGTCGAAGGAAGGAGGCTATTTTGCTGCACTCCTATTTCCTCAAGCATGTTATGGATTCACAACACAAAATAACAAAAATTAGATATAGAATAGTCTCTGCTTGTCAGTCTTCTTGTTCACCTGTGTATGTGTTACAATAAAAAGAACTGATGGTTTAAAATAGGACAATTGACAAATGCGCATGTTTCATACCTCCAAAACCCGGTCTCATGCTGAAGTCATGATCATCTATTCGCAGCAGCTGCTCTGACTTTGTCAGGGGAGATTTGGTGATGTCAGGGCTTCGTTTTAGGATTGGGCTACCAAGAAGAGAGAAGCAGAGCTATGAACCCTGAGCAGCACCTCTGAGAAATACACACCCACTTCACTCCATTACCCCTTAGACCTTTAGACCTTAACCATGCGATTGTTTGTAGTAGTTGGCAGAGTGTCATTAAAAAAAGATGATTCCTGCCTTCAACATACAGCTTAGGCACCTGTGATAATTCTGGCACTGAGAAAACATTTGTTTGGTGACTTTTTGTCTCTGTAAAATTATCTCTGCTTGTAGCACAGTTTGGAGACAATAATATGAAAGCGTGGGCCGGAGGGCATTGTGCATAACTGGGGAAATGAAAACAGAGGGGAGGCATTTCTGCTATTAAGTTATGATGGCGAGTTAGGCCAGGAATTAGGGAAATAATATATCAAATAAGCTACTGGCTGTTGCCCAAGAACAAAATGGAGACAGGCTGGGAACCAGGCCAGGAGTCAGGCTATCCCCTAACTTGGGATAAAATGATTAGCTCCCGTCCCAGATTTCTAACAAGGATAAAAAGGAGCATTAAAGACCTGAGAGGTCTCTGAGCATTAAGGAGCCTGGGAGGGTCATTCCAGAAGCTGTTGGAGTTGCACCAAATGTCAGACAGAGGATGCTCTGCTCCTCCTCCACATCCAAGGTGCAAAATGCTAGTGGGCATCCCAGTGCTTTGGCTGGGATGGTGGTAGCAGTATCTCGGCTGCTCCATCACGTAGGTAGAGCCTTGCTGCCCTCGGAGCCAGCTGCATGCCAGCCACTCGGGTGATACAGGGGCTCAAAAACAGGAGGAAAGATGTTGCTGGTTATCTATTTGAGAAAAGATGAGATGGTTTGCTCAGAGAGGCGCTTGTCTGGATATACACAAGACAAGTCAGATACAGATTCAAAGAAAATAGGATGGGGAGTATACTCCTGAGATAAAGCTCCTCCTAAATGAGACTGCTTAACCGTGCTGTACCTCTCACAGAATTGTGGGCAAGTGTACCATGAAGCTAATACTACAACCTCCTAACAGAGACCAGAGATGTTAACAGCAACTCCTCTCTCAAACTCAGAGCTTTATCTGGACCACAGCATATCTTAGAAATATGCTCAGCCTCAGTTTAATAATCTCTACGACTGGTGAGTTGTCTACCGCCATCAGTAAATTCTTCTAGTCAAGAATTATCCCTCAGGCATTTTAAAAGGTGGCCCCTGCTTCTGCTTTAGGTTTAATTCAGCCTGTGACACATCCGTGGCTTTGTAATTGTGCATTGGGGAAGGTTTGCACCTGGCTGAGGTCGGGGAGCGATATTTGCAGGTCACTGGCAAAACCTTCAACATCTGTGAGGAGGCCTGACCATGCTCAAAATAGTATTTTCTCCCTGGCAGCAGCAGAGGGAATGACGACCGGTGTGATGGAGAGCCCGTGGAGCAGGGCTTGGCTCTGCGGGAGGGCTACTCGGAGGGAAGGAGCCCGCTCACACAGCACGGGCAACACAAACCACATGGCAGCAGAAAGCAAAGCCCGAGGGGCTGCTTTAGACAGCCACGGCGTCACACCTCACCTCCGTGAGGGTATCAGGCAATGTGGCTTCCCCTGGGGCTTGTGGACGCTGCCAATGGCATGACTGCTGTCTAAACAGGACTGTCATGCTCAAACGGTGTCCCTTTCCCCTGCCACTGCCTCAGCCTGGCCATGGGTTACGGTCAGGCCAGCAGCAGCCCCAGACAGAGAGTTTCTCTTACCTGCCTTGCTTGTGCGCCTCGCTGTGGGCTTCCCGCCTCTGCCGCTGCGGCCGGCTGAACAGAAACAACAAGAAAAGGGGGAGCTGAGACCAGTGATCACGGGTGAGGACATCAGGAGGGAAGGGTGGTGGGAAGCACCAGATGCCTGCAGCGTTACCTTCTGTCATAGGTGTGAAATGTCTCTTACCTTTTTTTTTAACATTTTTCCTGAAGGCTGGGCATAGCGGAAGGTGCAGAGGATGGGGGTGCCGGGGCCTTGCGGCCAGGACAGCGCAAAAGAAGTGGAGTGATGATTTTTGTGAGGTGTGAAGCCACTGGGTTTGACTGCCTGGCAAAGGTATTGGGGCTGGTACTGGGTCCAGCCCTATTAAATTTATTCATCAATGACCTGGACAAAGGGACAGAGTATATCCTCGACAAGCTTGTCAATGATATAAAACTCGGAGGAGTGGCTGACATGCCAGAGGGCTGTTCTGCCATACAGCGTGACCTGGAGAGGCTGGAGAGCTGGATGGGGAGAAACCTAATGAAATTCAATAAAGGCAAGTGCCAAGGACTACATCTGAGGAAGAACAACCTCACGTATCCATACAGATTGGGGCCAGACATGTTGGGGAGCAGCTCTGGGGAGAAGGACTTGGGAGTCCTGGTGGACAACAGGCTGACCATGAGCTGCCAATTTGCCCTCATGACTGAGAAGGCCAATGGCATCCTGAGATGCGTAAAGAATAGTGTAGCCAGCAGGTGGAGGGAGGTCATCCTCTCCCTCTACCTCTGCATTACTGCGTCCAGTTCTGGGCTCCTCAGTTCAAGAAGGACGAGGAGCTATTGAAGAGAGTCCAGCACAGAGGCACTATGATGATGAGGGGACTGGAGCACCTCCCATATGAGGAAAACTGAGAGCTGGATCTGTTTAGCCTGGTGAAGAGGAGGCTGAGAGGGGATCTCATTAATGCTGATAAATATCTAGAGTGCAGATGTCAGGAGGGTGCGGCCAGGCTCTTCTCTGTGGTACCCAGTGACAGGACAAGGGGCAATGGTCACAAACCGGAAAACAGGAGGTTCAACCTAAACATAAGGAAATACTTCTTTACTGAGCGGGTCCAGAGGAAAGCAACGAGGCTGGAGAAGGGACTGGAGGAAAAGTCCTGTGAGGAGAGGCTGAGGGAGCTGGGGGTGTTTAGCCTGGAGAAGAGGAGACTCAGGGGGTACTTCATCACTCTCTACAACTGCCTGAAGGGAGGGTGTAGTCAGGTGGGGGTTGGGCTCTTCTCCCAGGCAACCAGTGACAGGACGAGAGGGCACGGCCTGAAACTGTGTCAGGGCAGGTTTAGGTTGGATCTCAGGAAACCCTTGCTCACGGAGAGGGT
>NW_009720182.1:21273-25995 GCF_000703405.1 Apaloderma vittatum | reverse complement strand
CATGGTCTGGCCGATGTGATGGTGTTGGGTCATAGGCTGGACTTGATGATCTCAGAGGTTTTTCCAGCCTCAATGATTCTGTGATTCTGTAACAGAGCACTGGAACAGGCTTCCCAGAGAGATTGTGGAGTTTCCATCTCTGGAGACATTCAAAACCCGTTTGAACGTGTTCCTTTGTGATCTACTCTAGGTGATCTTGGTCTGGCAAGGAGGTTGAACTAAATAATCTTCAGAGTTCCCTTCCAGCTCCTACCGTTCTGTGATTCTGTGACCTGGACAGGCAGCTCTCCTCTCTCCTCCCTCAGCACAGGCCAAGGTGGGCTGCCTGGAGGCCTCTACCAGTTGGGAGAAGAGCCATTGCATTTGCTCACCAGAGGCAGATGGGTATTTTCAGGAGAAGAAAATATTTTCAAAGTATTCAAGGGGGAAAAAAAAAAGTAAAAAAACCAGTGGAAATATTTGTTTCTGGTTTCATACTGTCTCCCAACTGGTTGCCAAGAAAGCTCCTCTCAGGTATTTGACCAATATTTTATTTTATCATAAAAGGAAAATAATATTGCTTTTAGCAATGTAAGTGCTAGCTTGAACAAATGCAGCATTTTAAATACTTAACAGTTTTAATTCATCTTTAATTTCAAGTTAAAAAAAATAGCTTCTCTCTGTAATAAACACTAACTCCAATCAACTCCGCTAATGAGACTTTTTGCCTATTAACATATATTTGAAATCCCTCTGTAGACACTTACAGCAGCAAAACTCTTTTTGCAATAGTGAGTGTCACCACCTGAGCAACACTGTCCCTTTGGTGAGTGGTGGCCAAGGCCCAGGCCTTGCAGGATGGTTTTTCCTTGAGCTGAGAACTCTTTGAAAGCTGATAGCGTTGGACAAAAATTCAGTTTTCTGCCACAGAGAAGCAGGTAACATCCTCATTGCCCACACTAGGGGTGAGTATATTGGGCTGTATCATTGACTTGCTCTAAAGCCAAGTGTTGGTCAAGAGAGATTGTTGTGAGTTTTTTTTCTCCAGAATCTGCTCTGTGCTTCCCGGAGGAGGGCTGGGAATAGGCAGACTACTGTTTGAGGGAGCCTTGGGGTATGCAGCACCATAGTTATAGCAAGGAGCAGCTCTTGCACCTGGGCATCGCACAGCAAAATGCACTTGCAAATGCAAAATGCACTTGCAGATGCAAAATGCACTTTCTGGAGCGTTCTGCCTTGTTGATACGCCCTTGGGCTGTGGCTGATGAGTCTCACTGCTGCCTGCTTCTCATCTGCTGGCTGTCAGGAAGTAATTTCACGTGTTTGGGGTATAAGCAGATTCTAGTGACAAGCTGACCTACTTACATGACTTTAAAGTGCCCTAGTAAACTCTTGGCTGTTCAAGAATAATGCTGGTATTCAAACAGGGATGAAGCAGACTGTGTTCTTGCAATTTCTAACTTTAATTTCTCACTGTCGAATGTAATCTAATGCTTTGTGTTGGCCCTGACCTTATCCTGCCTGTTGAGGGAAACTTCAAGGCACAGCCATCACTGATTCATGGCCAAATCCTCTCCATCCCCTGCACCCAGCAACCCCAGGTGAGTCCGCTTATTTCTTCCAGGTGATTCTCCACTGCCTCTAAACTAAACTATTTCCTTATCACAAACCAGCATGAAATGTCCCCCACGCTACAGCTGCCACAGGAGACTGTGTTCATTAGGGCTTTGGTTCATCTCCTTCGCTTCTTTTTGTGATCCCCATTTCCCTCGTCACAGCTCTCAGGTGACTGAGTGTCTCACACTTTCCTGCCTTCTCCTGTGGCAGCAAAACATTTTTACCTGTACCTAATCGTTCCCCAGTTACTGTGCGTTGAAGCCCCATTCCTTTCTACTCAATAAACAGCTTTTCTGGTCCAGTTCCTGGGGAGTGCTCTGCTAGCTAAGTGAGCAATGACAGCTCCACCACAGGACCCCGTTAGCCTGCCTGTTCGAGCTGTGACTCAATGGCAAAGCTCTATGGCTTCCCCTCACACGCCTGCTGTCCCTGGACACCACAGCAGACAGCCCCGCTCACAAGGTTTGATCCATACGTTGCTCACGGGTTGCTCAGCACAGCATAGCCACGTAGTGTGACAATATTGTTCCTGCCTTTGCTGGGGTGACAGACTGTCTTTAAAATTAACTAATAACTCCTGAGGTAAAATATACTGAATCATGAATAATTTTTTTTTTCTCCCAATGTCATTATTTATCTCCTAACAGTTACAGTGATGAAAGGTGTTTTGTGGCTCATGAAGCTCTCTGAAATGCTTTATGAAACAGGAACAACTGGAGCAGAGTGACATTTATTCACAGCGCTCCCTGAGCATTGCTAGAGTAGCTCTCAGACCCTCAATGGCCACTGGAGTGATGCAACTTCTGCAAAGTCATCATCATTCCCGCAGATCCCCCCCACTGCTTCAAGGGATCATGAGATGACACTGCCTCAAAGGCTAAAGTTTACTGGGGGTAAGGAGAAAGCAAGGTGACTGAAGCTTAGGATACCTAGAGGAAAAAAATGCAGCCAAACTAGATTTTCATCTTTATCACTGCAGACACAAGATAAAAAGCAATTACTCTTTTTTAAAAAGAAAAAAAATTTCTGAGATCTACTATGGCACTTGTAGGGTTAGGGCTAACCATGTCTGATTTTCAGATGAGACAATCCAGCAACAACATCTGAAGGTCCCAGCAGGCATTTCCAACTGTCCACCTCCACAGGACACACGAGAGGAGTCTCAGGTCCACACTTGCAGTGTGCACCGGAAAACTCACAGTACTCTTTGAAATAAGAGCTTTTGGAAGCAACCACAACAAATGTCAGAGAAGTCATTACCTATCTTAGCATTTTAATTTGTAATTAAATGTGCAGCACACATTTCACACCTCTAAATCATTCTCTTCTCTATGGGAGGCAATATACCTGCAGTAGATGGTGACCTATTTTACACTCTTTATTAGGATAAAATCATTAGGATCTTAGAATGTTTCTTACTTGAGGAGTTATATCAAGATACAACTTCAGTTCTTCAGGAAAAAGCAAGAGCTGATGTATTTTCCTCAAGAGAAAAGTAAAAGTAAGTTGTGGAAGAAAGGGAGCCAGATTCACAGTCTTTCATGGGTCCAAGGGGTGCTGAAGGTTTGGCAGACTGGGCTAACATTGAAGTTATTATTATCAGATTTCATTAAATTCTGGAACAGTCTATTCTCTCCATCCCTTATGATATTTTTAGGTCTGCAAAGAGGATGTCAGATCAGAGAAGAGATGTCAGAATAGATCCTATCTCAGGAAATATTGCTGAGATATGGCTGTGGGAGAATCTCTGTCCTTTTGCCTATGTGGTGGGTTGACCCTGGCAGGATGCCAGGTGTCCACCACTGCTGCTCTGTCACTTCCCTTCTCAGCCAGACAGGGGAGAGACAATATAACAAAAGCCTCATGGGCTGACAAAAGGATGGAGAGGTAACTCAGCAATTACTGTCATGGACAAAATAGACTCATATTGGGAAAATCAGTTTAATTATTACCAATCAAATCAGAGAAGGATAATAAGATATAAAACCAAATCTTAAAATACTTTCCGCCCCACCCCTCTCTTCTTCCTGGGCTCAACTTCACTTCTGATTTCCTCTATTTTCTCTGCCCCCAGTCAGCACAGAGTGACAGGGAATGGGGGTTTTGGTCAGTTCATCGCATGTTTTCTCTACCAGCATTGGTTCCTTCCCATGGGAGACAGTCCTCCATGAGGGATATGAGTGCTTCTTAGACTGCAGTTCTTCATGAACTGCTCCAACACGGGTCCCTTCCATGGCGTGCAGTCCTTCAGGAGCAGACTCCTCCAGCAGTGTCCCTTGTGGGGTCACAAGTCCTGTCAGACAACTTGATCCAGTGTGGGATCCTCTCTCCACAGATCTTGTCAGGAGCCTGCTCAAGCACAGGCTTCCACAGAGTCATAGACTCCTTTGGGCATCCACCTGCTCCCCTGTGGACCATCATGGGCTGCAGGGAGATGATAGTCTGCCTCACCATGGTCTTCACCATAGGAGAATCTCTGTCCTGGTGCCTGGAGCACCTCCTCCCCTTCCTTTCCCACTGACCTTGGTGTCTCCAGAGTTCTCTCACATATTCTCACTCCTGTCTCCAGCTGCAATTGCTGTCACGCAGCAACTTTTCCTCTTTTCAATTGTGTTATTGCAGAGGTGCTACCACCATCGCTGATGCACTCAGCCTGGGCCAGCAGCAGGTCCATCTTGAAGCCAGCTGGCATTGGCTATACAGTACTTAGGAGAAGCTTCTTCTAGCGTCTTCTCACAGAAGCCAACCCCTCCCACTACCAAAACCTTGCCACACAGACATAACACAGTTTACTTACATCATCAGCAACATTTTGGCCAGGGAATATGGCTGCAACTGATCCCAAACCTCCTAGCATGAGCAGAGGTGCCCATCGCCCTGGGAAACCTGGCAGCCAGTGGCTGGGGCAGACACCCAGGGTTCCCACAGTCTCTCTGCTTATCTCATGCCTGGGTGATGCTGCCATTCCTTCTCTGGTGCAGAGACTGTGGACTCTCCCTTCCTAACCCCTGAAATCACCATGTTCTTAATTTTGTCAGATACAGGCTTTGCAGTGTAGCTGATCCACAGATTCCCCCACCACTGACACAAGGCAAGGGAGGGTGTGGAGCTTGCTGAGCAAGTTTT
>NW_009720182.1:0-21255 GCF_000703405.1 Apaloderma vittatum | reverse complement strand
AAAGTAATGAAAGTGATGAAAACTCCATCTGAGATCAGGCTTGATGGGGCTCTGAGCAACCTGATCTAGTTAAAGATGTCCCTGCTCACTGCAGGGAAGCTGCACTAGATGACCTTTAAAGGTCCCTTCCAGCCCAACACTTTCTATGATTCTATAATTCTAATTCTATGATGCTGTCCCTGCCAGGAGTGCCCTGGTGCTCATCTCTGGGCTCCCTGTCCATGGATGGACACTGCTGGGCACCTTGCACGTTGCCTCCTGTCCTGCACCCACTATCCTGCACAGCTTTCATGCCGTGCTGAGTAGGGCAATGGCAGGAACTGTGTTCTCAGTCTGCCTGTAAAATTGTACCTGACGAGATTCTTCCTGAGGCAGAAGAACCAGGAGGCAGCTCAACTCTCTGCAGGGGACAAATCTTTGGTGAGAATTGCAAAAGTGTACTAGTACTTCTAAAGAGCCATGAGAAGCATAAATATCTTAGTAAGGACCTATGCCTAAATCACAGAATCATAGAATGGCCCAGGCTGGAAGGGACCTCAGAGGTCATTTAATCCAACCTCCCTGTCATAGGCAGGGATGCCTCTCAACTACATCAAGCAACACATGGGGACCAAACAGGGACTGAACCTGTGACCTTGGTGTTATCAGCACCACACTCTAACCAACTGAGTTAACTGGCCCCCTACATATTTGACTAGGTTTTGTTTCTCCCTTTGTTTTATGACTGGTTTTATGACTTGACTTCATATCACATCAGCATCATGTTAAGAAACTAGGCATGGAGTGCCAGGTCAGGGAATGAGGGAGAGGTGCGACGGGACTGGGGATTTTACACACAAATGTAACCAAAGGTTCCTGCAGAGAAAAAATGGGACAGAGGCTAAGAGAGCTTGGATCTGCAACAGAGCCTATACATTAGGTGAGATTGAGGAGAAAAGAGGCTAGACAGGCAGAGATGGGGCAGGGAAACACTGGGTAAGGCCAGAGGGGAAGGTGTCAGAAGGAGCAGAGAGAAGACATGAGGCTCAAATGGTGCCTTATCATTGTGGAGGTTGACTCCTGGGGCATGGACACCTTGGACAGTCTTGCATGAGTCCTGTCACCACAGAGTGACGTGGGACAGAGATGCTGCCCAGCTTCTGGAGATGCATGAACCTTGCTGGGCTGAAGAACATCCCAGGCTGTGTCTCAAAGGAAGGAAAGAGGTTGTGGGCCAAGGGGTTTGCAGAAATTTCACCCATAACATGCCTTTGACTTGCAAATGAATTAGGAAGACATTCTCATTGAGGAGATGCTGGTGGACAGGGGGTGCAGCAGGTCTGGGTGAAAGACTGAGAGGTAGTCCAGAGCCCAGAGAAAGTGCTCTGGAAGCTCCTTGCTGAAGGAGGAAAAATGAGGTGGCTAAATGGGGAGAAAAACCACCCAACACCTGAAGGAGGAGAGAGCAAACTTGTGAGAGCAGGAAGCTGCTCTTAACCAGAGGCATGCACTGCAGGAGTCAGGATAGGATAGAAACCCAATAATTTGTGTTCAAAATGGGAGACTTACGAAGTTGTGAGCTGTCAACAAGCCACTAAACACTGATGAAAAATTAATCACTAAGTGTATTATATCTTGGCATTTGGCAAGCTCTTGTTTGCTGTCAATTACGTTGGACCACGTGTCTTTATGATCAGTAGGTTTAAAAATGGTGAACAAAGGTGACCCATTGCTATTATATGCGGTTAAATCTGTGAAAAGAAATGAGGAAAGATTGCTATTTTCAATGCTCACATCACAAAGTCTGAGAAACAGTGAAATTTGGACCTGTTGTACCATCTTGGTTTTGAGTGATACGGAAAATTTAATGAGAATCCTTTTTTAATCCAGTATTACATGACTATAGATCGGTCTCAGGATGGAAAATACACAGAGGCAGAAGATAAATACACACACTTTAAATTTTGCACTTCCTTTGTTCTTTGCCTGGTCATAAACACTGACAAAAGAAAAAAAATGAAACAAATTGCATACCCTAATTATTCACAGAAACATCCTGCCACTGGAGGTCTTGGCACTATACCTGATGTTGCAAAAATGAAAGTGCCCTATATAGGCAGAAATTGCACCCAGTGGCTGTGTGTTTGTCGGATTTTGTGTTATACGTGTTGAAAGGAAGGGTCAGAGGAGCAGAAGGAGCATGACTGAGGTCCATCCTGCCAGCAGAGGAGAAGGCAGACATTGTGCCAGGACTCAGCTAAGTGGAAAAGAGAAACAGATGAAGGGAAGGGGAGCAGCTAAAGAGGCAATGCAGACCATGCTGAAAGGTTTCATGCTTCCCCAGCCTACAAAGAAAAGTTGACTCATAAGCAGTGGTCAGCACAGTGCAAATCAGGGAAGAGTTAAATAAATTGGAGAAGTACTGGCAGTACCAGGAGTATTCCCTGTGAGTACTACTGGAAGTGCAAGCTGTTACATTTTCTGAGATGTGAGCAGGTACCCTGGAGGACTTCTTGCAGATGGGTGGTGCCCCTGCGAGAAGATCAGGATGAGCACAAAACTTAGCTTTATGCAGGAGACAAAAGAAGGATATTGGAGTTTTGATATCTGGAAAGAAACTCATACAAACTTCTTATCCATTTGTCTGTCATTCCTCACAGAGTAATGAGATTGTAAAGATCACTCAATGCGAATCTTTGCAATAATTGATGTCAAACTAGTCTAATGTCCTTTCTGACAGTACAAATTGGCCACCTTAGTGTAATCAGAAGAAAAGTAGATATGAGTATATTTTTCATATTTCATTACTAAACTAGGGAAATATGACTGAGATGAAACTGTGTCTTTGAGTGTGGTTGAAAGACCGTGGTTAGAGTAACTGCCATTAGTTTGCTGTCAAGAGACATTAAATGACACCTCACAGATTTGAAACTACTCGTCAATATTTTCAATAACAATGCAGATGACAAAACTATAAAACTCATGCATAATAGCATGCTTGAAAGAGAAACAGACATGTTGGAGTCTAAGATCAGAATTCAAAGCAGCCTCAATGTGTTTGAGAAAAAGTCTGATGTCAATAAGATGAATTTCAATAAAAGAGAATAAAAAGAACTGCATGGAGCACAGAGAAATAATTGAAAAAATGCAGAATGGGGAATAAGTAGCTAATAATCAATACTACACTTGTCTCAGTTTCTTACAACAATGAAAGCACTCTTTATAAGGGCAATCAAAACCATCAACAGGTAAGGAATTTGTCTGCATTACAAAAAATACAGAATTGTAACAATTCAGCCATTGGGGCAATGTTAAGAAATATTCATATTGACACAGGAATACAAACAGAATTTAAGTAAATGGATTGAATGGTAACGAGTTGCCAGGCTTTTGCCCAGAAGAAAGCCAAGTAGGAAACTTGAACCAGCATTTAAATTGTGTTTTGCATCACAGGAGTGAAAAGTGATGACTTTCCACTTCTTTGGAAAAAGAGCTACAAGGGAACTCTGTGAAGCTACAGACTGCTTCACTAGGCAGATTTGCTATAAAGATAGTGAAAAACATCAGCAGTAGACACCAGATAAATATATTATGCAATTTGACTTTTCTTATGTACTAGAAATACAACAGATTTCTCTAAAAAGTTAATGATCTTGTAGATGAGTGCAACCAAAATGACACGGTGTACCTCAGTTTCCAAAAAGGTGTTGACAGGGGCTTTCCAGAGACTTGAGAAGAAATCTGCAAGTCAGAAAGAAGTACCCCATGTGCAAAGGGTTACAAAATAAGAAACAGAGGAATAATAGAGAGCTTCCACTGTGAAGAAAGATTTTCGGTATAGCCCCATGGAAAACCATGATAGGATCACTTGTTCAATAGTTTTAGAACGTATTTTGGAGAAAAGAATAATTAGTGGCAACAATATTTACCGAGGATGTCTAACTGTACAAGACTGTCAAAATTAGAACTATGAGTGAAGAACTATAGCAGAATCTCATGATGCCAAGTGACTTCAGAAAAATCAGTATTAGCAAATTCAGAAAAGGG
This sequence comes from Apaloderma vittatum, assembly GCF_000703405.1. Taxonomy (NCBI): domain Eukaryota; kingdom Metazoa; phylum Chordata; class Aves; order Trogoniformes; family Trogonidae; genus Apaloderma; species Apaloderma vittatum. Next base: position 17,229 of record NW_009720182.1, on the reverse strand, counting down.
TACTTTTTTGTACTTTGTGGTTTTAATTTTTTTCCCTTATGCTTTCAGAAAAAATGCTAAAATAATGATGGCCTCCAACTGTTACTGCTTAGGAAGGAGGTCTCAGTATCATTGTGCTTATTTCTTGATAAGCATCATTTTGATCCTCCACAATGCTCAGAAAGACAGAGAGGAGGATAAGCGAATGGAGCAGCAAATTGAACAAAAAGTATTTCAATGCTGTTAGTGACACCAAGGCATATCCACATCACACAGTGCCTGTAGCTGGGAAAAATAAAACAGAGCAAGAGGACAGAGAGAGCTCAGAGGTTGGGAGGACTTCCAGACAGGTCTCTGGGTGGGAAAGGAGACAACAGCCAAGTGATGTGGTGCAATGATATAAAAGTAGGAGTTACATAATGAAGGTGAGCAAGAATTTCCACAACACTTAACAAGGAAGAAAAATTTGAAAGGAAGTACACAAACAGAGCATGTCATCACACTGTGAAATTCACTCTCACCAAATGCTGCCAGTGCTGAAAACAGGAAAGTGACCGGGCAGTTTTCAGAAGAAAGACATCTGAGATCTGGTTCCAACCATGGAATAAAGAAGATCAAATAATTTATATATACTCAAAAGGGAGGAAACTGCTTTTCAGTCACGTTGTTTGAGTGGGTGTTTTTGCTGAGCTGCAGGTAGGATTTTAAAGCTTGTTACATCCTCTCACACTAGCTCATAAAAGACATTGGAGAAATGGTAGGCTGGAAGACAATAGGAAGTTGCTGATCCTGAGCAAGTTTCATGGTGCCAACACTGACTGCAGATTTTATTGCTAGTGGGCCAGGAAAGTGTCACAGTCCACGGGTATATGAACATAGCTATAGAAGTGCCAGTAGACACCATGTTCTGCCATGAATCACCTGAATAAAGATAGGAAGCTATCTGAAGTGTAAAGCCAAAATAAGTCCTAGAAAGGAGGAAAGGAGGCTGGTGATAAAGACAGAAGTAGAAAATATAAATTTCAAGACACCATCATTTGCAATGATAAGCAGAGAGAGGACACTTTTGGCTGAGTTGTGAGAAAAAAACCCACAAGATTTCCAAGAAAAGTTGTTGTGGAGGATTGAAGTTATTTGAGAGAACAATAAGGGTTGAAAGGCAAATGAGAGAAGTAGCAATGCAATAATGAAAAATGAGTTGATGTATAACAGAATAAAGAGGATAAGCACTGTCGGACAGGATTTCTGCAGAGTGGAAGAAGAGATAAGGCAGGCAGCAGCAACAGCTGATGGATTAGAGAAGGAAGTTACAGAATAGTATAGAGTTAAAAGCAACAGGAGTAAATTTGGCAGAGCTCTGTGACATGGGCGAGAGGTGTGCCTAGAGGCAAATAAATGAGGCAGGTGAAGAGAAGGGCAGAGATAGTTAGGGACAACATCAGACAAGTAGCAAGTTGGAGAAGAGAAGGAACCTGGAACTGGGGAGAGAGGAGGAGTGAGGAGATGGAGGCACAAAGAGGAAAGAGAAAGGCAAGTTACCAACAGTGGAGATGGAGAGCTCCAGGTGCATTGGGCTGAAGCATCCACTGGGCTTCTCGTTGCTCTCCTGCAATGCAGCACTGCTGGTGTGAATGGTGTCAAGCCACAACACAAACTGCTGATCCCAAAAAGAAGTGCCTTGGGAGCTGTGGGTGCTCGATGCTCCATGGGATCTGGATCGCTACTGATAACGTGCTCCTATAGGCAATGCTTTCAAGGGGCATTTTACAGGCTTATGGTGCACTCTGAAGATCTGATCTAAAGACAGCTTGCATTAGTAAGCTTTGGTCAGGCAAATAAATGCTTTCAGGATCAATCCTGAAGATAAGATACTAGAGCAAAACTCCAGGACAAGAGAATGGCTTAAGGATTGCTGGGAGGTAAAGGAAGAAATCCTATTAGTGATGAATTTGTAAAGTCAGTGAAAGTATTAGGAGGGCAAGAAGTTAGGAGCTGCCCTACATGTAAGAGACAGCCTCACTTAGGAAGAGTGTCACTAATCATAATAACATCTGAAAATGTCATAAAGAGAAAGATCTTTGGCTGTGAGAGAGACCCTGTGATAACAAGCCCAGGGCTTATTGTAGAGGATGTCGTTCAACTGCTGTAAAAGATAGCTCTTACTGACATAAACATGGACAGGGAGCTCTAGAGGAGCAGAAAATGAGTTGCTATTTGGAGACCAGAGTAAGGCAAAATGATTGTAACACAGCCAGTGAATGGTAGGGACATGACTTAAAACATGAGAGTCTCCTAGCTAAGATTAAACAAACATGATTCGTAGATCTTGTACAGTTAAATCTCTTCTGCTGAGACTCGTTTGTCTGAAAGCTGGTTATAATGCTGTCCAGGGAGATTTTAATGTCAAAAGAGACTTTTTTTCCCAGCAGTTAGCTCTGGCAGAACAAGCTGGGCTCACCTCCAGGCCATTTTTTTTCCTATTGTTCATCTTCCCTAGCAGATTCTGCAAGTCTAATTAGCAACAGGGGCTTTGGCCCTTTTCTTGATGTAAGGATGTTGTGACCTTTAGTGACTCTTTGTATCCTTCTAGTGACCTCTGTGCAACCTGGTGGCTTCCCAAGAGCCTGAGCAGTTGGGAAAGCAGTAGAGAGCCCTCTTGTCGGTGCTCCGGATCTCAACTCCTTCCTGTAGGAATTTTGGCACCGTGGGTTTTACAGGAGTAAAAACCTTTGCCAGCCCTGCAGGATTTGCACATGGCTGACTGCAAACTGTGAACAGGTCTGTAAGGTGAGAAAAGTTTTATTTTTCTATTGCTGCTCTTTGAAGTGAAATTCCTTTGAGACGATTTGTCCTGGAGATTAGCAAAAATAAGCAGTTGACTGCTTATTTTGACTGGCACATAGACATTTTTACAGTGAATTACAATATTGGAGGGCTCTGTGATAAATCTCACGCAACAAAGCTATTTACTTTGCTGCTTTCACTGTGACTGTATGCATATTTTGACCTATGTCTATTTTATTTTTTTGTCACACTCTGCACTGTGTCCCAAAGCCTCATCAGCTTTATTTAAAGAATTATTCTGGACCTTTTGCAAAATTACTGTCATGCAAACCCAGTCCCCAAAAGATCATGGTGTATGCACGAACCCTTGTGAAGAAAACCATGCCTGTCTGCCCACCCTTCTTCAGAGCTGTTGCATCTCATGCTAGAATAGCTGCCTTAGGGTACCTGCAGTGCCAAAAATTGTGACAGAGAAAGTATCTGGCCCTGTGGCCCTGATTCACCCCATCCACCATATCAGCAAGAGTGCAAAGGCGGTGGGCTTGTCTGGATTTGAGCAAGTGAAAGGACAAGTTCTGGGACTGAAAACTGCAGAGCAAATGACGAGTTTTAGTTTGAAAGCAGACTTCAGAGCAAGTGAATATCCTTGGAAGAAAATAACACTTGCAGAACAGCACCATTCAAATAAACAAGCTAAAAGCTTGTGTTTCCTCCATCAGCTGCGCTATGAGAACCAGAAGCAAAGCAGAACATGTCTGCCAGGACCAGCGGGATGCTGGCAGCACACCCAAGGTGGTAGGTCTCAAGACCAGGTGCCTGCACCACCTGCCAACACCAATGGCTGGCGCTGAGCCCTGGCAGTCTAGCAAGCAGATGGTCTTGGGCCCCTAAAGGGCTTCGGGACACCAGGGAGGCCATAGGTGCAAATAAAGCCACTCTGAGCATCCTGTGGTGGTGTGGAGCCAGCCTTTTCCACTTCAGATAAATTTCCCCCATCAATCTCCACTATGGCCTGTAGCTTTTTTCAGGAGGTAAAGGCTGCAGTGAAGGGATGGTTTTACATTGTGGTCCTTATGACAGGCCTCATGAAGAGCAAGACATGGCAGTGGCCAGAGAGGAGTAACAAAGTCAGTTGCTATAACTTCTTCTTCTGCATAAGGGATATGCAGGGCTGAGTGCTGAAGGGAGGGGATCTTTTCTCCCCAGGTTCTAATTCTGGGATGGAAAAAGGCATTGACACTGACTGAAATGCAAAGGAATCTTGTCTACTTCAAAACTGTCTTGTATGATCAGTATCTTAATGTATAGGGACCTACACATGAGGGCAAAGAGGAACCAGCTGTACCTCTAAGGCAAGTTGTTCTGCCATATGCAGATGCCTGGTCATGTTGGGCAAACATGAGCTCCCACTGTAGAGCTGCAAAGGAGACCACGACCACAACCCCAGGAGGTCAAAGGGAGTAATTCTGTTTGCAGAATCTACAGGAAGACTGTACAAATACTACACCCAGTCCTGATATCAGTCCTGAAAAAGCAGTGAAGGTACAGAGGAAAACAAGCAAATGTCAGAGTCAAAGCTTAGGAAACATCCTACACTGAGAAATATAAGAAGCTTAATCTTCTGAATATATCTAAGCGAAGATGAAAAGGAGGATTGATCCACCTACAAATACCTGGATGGAGAATAGACAAGCTAGCATAGAACAGGAGCAAATGGGTGGAAGCCAAAGTTTAAAAATACTTGCCACCCTAGTTGAACATCCTACTTGACAACACTGAAGGCAATTATCATAAATCAGAGGTTCAGTGTATAATTCATACATAAGGCTTTGTTGTTTGTGTTTAGTAGGAAATTGGAAGAATGACAATAACCGTCCTTTTTTTTTTACCTTACAAATTACAAGGATGTTAAAAGCATTCATCTCTCATGGCCTATCCCGTCACAAGGGAAAGTGAGTACTCTACTGGGCACCACGCTGCTGACAGACAACCCTACGGTCACATGCCAGCTGTGCTCCTCTCTCCCCATCAGCCCTCCCTCAGTGTCAGTACTGCTCTACTGAGACAGAAATAGGCCAGAAATGACTTCCCAGGCCAGCGTGGGCACACCAGGAGAGTGGTGGGCCCAGCTCCTCAGAGCCATGACACCTCAGGGCTTTCTGACGGTTTTCTCCCGGCACAGTTATGCTGAATATACAAAACACGAGTAAAGAGGCAGCTTCTGTATGAACTGAGTAGGTATTTCTTCTCCATTTCTACATATTTTCAACACTCTGCTGCTGTGATTTGCTAAACCGCCACTTAATCGCACTGACACTGCTGAGCGTTCGGTGCAATGGGAGTTTTCGTTAAAGATGCTAAACAAGAACATGGCTGTGTGTACGCATTCCTCTCTGCTGGATGCTTTTCAGCTCAAACGGTGGTACCTCACTTCCCACCTCTTTATTTGGCTACAGGCAGCACATCACCTCCACTGCCGTTGTCATGAAGCCTTAACAAAAATAGAGGGTTTGTGGCTGTCTTGCATCCATACCGTCTCTGGTAACGCGTTCCCTGGGGGCCAAGTATGAACAGAGCCGCTGCATCCATTTTGCTGGTTATACCTCCACAAAGGTGGCGTCACTGTTAAAGTCATTTCTTATGAATAAAATGGCTGATGGACCCCCAAGTGCCAGCCGGGACACTGCAGCCACTCTGTAACATAGCCCTGACTTGTTAAAAGGCACTAAAGGAAAAACAAAGGGCATGGCACTTTTCATCCCTTCCACCTTTCTGTCATTTATCCTAATGGCTAATAGGAGTACTCTGAAATCCTCAGGCCTGTGACATTCCTGCATTCTCATTCCCATAGACGGTATTAATGGTGATATGGAGTCATTACAGAACAGAAATAGTGACTATAGCAAAGCAGAAACATAGGTTCATTCTGTCACAAGCAGAAGTGCACAACATGTGAACAGAAAACTGAATATGTCAACTATATTCTCAAAAAAAAAAAGAAAATCCTAAAGGATTTTTCCCCAGATATATCTTGTTTTGTGACTGAGTATAAGAAATCCTCATGCAAAGTTCCAAATATTCCCAGAACAGAATATAAGTAACTAGAACTCAGTTTTAGCAGAAAAAAACCTTCCTCAATGCAAAATATCCTAAAATGGCTGTCTACAAGATAGTGGGAGAAAATATCACATAGGGTTGGTTGTTTTTTTTTTTTTGAGAGAGAGAGAGAGAGAAAGAGCTGACAATATTTGAAATAATTTTAAATATGTTACTTCAGTACACTGAATGGTCTTTCTGTTTCCTCTGATAACTGACTGTAGTCTTCAGATTTGCAGAGACCTTTTTTTTTTCCTTAAAAGCTCTATAAAACAAATGGTATAGGAATAATAAAATAAATTCATAATATTTTAATTTTATATCTCAAGTCATTCTAATCTTCAGTGAATGCAACAATCCTCATGGACCTAAATTTCCTCTCCACTTTCTTTTAAATACTTTACCACATTTAAACCACAATAAATATAAGCATATACTTCTTTTTTCATCCTTTCAAACTTCAAAATACCTCACAAACACATTTTTTGGAGGGAACAATGATTCTCACTGTAGAAAATGCATTAAAACTTATTCATTGGCAAAAACAGCAACAGGAAATATTTTTAACTGAGAGATCGCAATCTGCAAATTCAAACTGTAATTATCTGTTAGTTATTATATCTTCAGCTGAAACATTTGTCCAAACTGTAGCTATTGGAATGTAAAAAAATTAGACTCACCTGCCTTTTTTGTATACCTCATGTATTTCTTTTCCTTGTCGGTGGACTCTGCATTCAGTGCATAAAACCCATCCCCACAACAGGAGGAAGATGCTAAAATGCATTTTATGGACAGTCAACATGTTACCTGAAGGTTCTGTATCCAGAAATAGTCCATACAAGAAGAAGAAAACCAAAATGTAGATCCTATTCCTCTTTTTAAGACATTATCGGTCAGATCGTTATTGGAAGGATGTTTACTCATACAAAAAATCATCCTGCAGTATTTAATCTGGACAGTGGGGAAAGCAATTTCCACTAAACCTATAAATCCTTCTACGTCAGATGGCAGGGATTTTCTAGCAGTGTTGAATTCACGTATTCTCAGAGAACAATTATTTTTTGTCCAAACAGGCTATTTTATTAATTGGTTTAAATTGAACCCTTTTCAAGTACCTGTGGGATATTGCATATATATATTTCTTCCTGGTTAAGCAAAGCAGTGCAGTTAGTCAGGCAGGTGCTGTTAGTCATTCTTTAATCACCAAACTTATCTCTGTGGCTGTGATGTTTGTTACAGGCATTGCAATAGATTGAAAAAGTGTTAATAAACATGTATTACTTTCCAGCAAAACCTCATTTCCTTTTAGCTCTACAAACGATATTTTGATCCTTTGTGGTTTTATACATTAAAATACAGCAGTACTTTGGCTGGAGTGTTCGGTGCTTACAGGACTTTTGTCATGCACCTCACTGAGCAGGATCTTGGGAAAGTCTCCAGGTGTGCAGAGGAACAGGGGGAGGATAGCATGGGGACAGAGCTGTCTTCTTTGGGGACCTTCACTGCAAGAGGGACATTGAGGTGCTGGAGAGGATACAGAGGCAGGCTATCAAGCTAGTAAAGGATTTGGAGCATGTGTCATACGGGGAACAGCTGAGGGATCTGGGGCTGTTTAGCCTGGAGGAGACTGAAGGGAGACCTCATCGCTCTCTACAAATGCCTGAAAGGAGGTTGTAGCGAGGCAGGAGCTGGTCTATTCTCCCTAGTAGCAAGTGTTAGGACAAGAGGAAATGGCCTTAAGTTGTGCCAGGGGAGGTTCAGGTTGAATATTAGGAAGAATTTCCTTCCTGAAAGGGCTGTCAGGCATTGGAACAGGCTGCCCAGGGAGGTGGTTGAGTCACCATCCCTGGAGGTGTTTAAGAGATGGGTAGATGTTGTGCTGAGGGACATGGTTTAGTGGGGTTGATAGGGCTAGGACAAAGGTTGGACTCAATGATTTTGAAGGTCTCTTCCAGCCAAAACTGTTCTATGATTCTATGGTTCTAGAGCTGTGTGAAGGGATTCTGCTGAAGCAGAGCAGCAAATGCCAGAGCTGCAGGAGAACCGGCGGGCCTAGTGTGCTGGGTGTCATGTAGCTGACAAAATCGTCATCAGTGCTAAAGAAAATAAAACAGCACTGGTGGAAATATGTTGCCAAACCAAGACACATTGCCCATTTCTTCGGAGCTCACTCCTCCCTGCATAACCCATAGCTCCGTGTTTACACTCCTCCTCTGTGCCTCCCCCCCAGCTCTGGTCCCACTTGGGCCTCATGCTCTGCAGACACCACCAGCCTTGTCCCATCCCTTTGTTGTCAAGGCTCTTCTTCAGCCTGCTACCCATGGATTTTTATTTTAGAGCAGCTTGCCAAGTCTCTCATCTGTTTTCAGGAAAGCCCTTTCTAAAAACCCCAGGGAACAGATCTCCACCTGGTCTAAGCAGCCATGGCTCTATTAATTTCAGTGAGCATTTAGAATGTCTCAGGATCCACAGGAACAACAAATCACAAACCACTGAAATTTCATTCCATTAGCCAAGATTCAATTTAATGATTTGCTAGGTTAAAATATTTCCTACACAAAGTCATGCAGGCTTCAAGAGATGGGAAATCAGTCACCCAGCGTTTGCTGCAATGGTTAATCCCTGTTACTGTTCAAAGAAGTTCTACCTATCTTATTGTTGAAAATTACCTGCATTCAGTTTCCACTGATTCATGTATCCTTCTCAAGGATAATAAAAAATACCTTAATAACTGTTCTTTTCACCTGTGATGATATTAGATATATTCTTTTCAGTCTTTTCAATAATCTATATAAAGCTTTATGATGTCTTTCATCAAAAGAAAGTTTTCTTCTTTTTGGAATACTTTTCTTACTTCATACACGTTTTGAAAAATCGCTAGTCCCTTGCTTATGCCCTAGAGGAGCAATGGGGATTGACAAGCAATGGATAACTATGAATTCACTTAGATGCCTTGGAAAACCTGGAGGACCCTTGGTACACGTGAAAGGAAGGAAACATTCATCCACTCACCAACAGAGGGAAATTACTTAAGAAGATCTAGAGAAGGCAAAAACACGATGTTCGATTCCCCTTTTTGGGATTGTTGTTCATAGAAGAATTACAATACAAACAATTTATAAAAAATTCCTAGAAAAAATCATCAGACAACTCCTAAACTCCTGGAAGAAAACCACTGGATGAGGGATAGACATGAGCTTGTGAAGAACAAACATGTTGAACAAACTTCATTTCTTTCCCTGTCAGGCCAACAGTCTTCCTAGCTTGGGGAGAAGCAGTAGATTTAGACAAGCCTTTGGCACCAGCTCACACAACATTCTCATAAGCAAGGCAGGGAAGCGAAGTCTTGATGAAATACTGGTAGGACTGATGCGAGCTAGTGCTAAGTTTAGCTTACTTCATCTTGCTATACCTCGAGTCCATGACTTGCTGCCAACGTGCTAGAAAGTAGTAAGTTTTGCAAATGATCTATCTGCAAGGAAGCTGTGAACCACCTGGGTGCATAACCCAAAGTAAAGCCTTAAAAAGGTAGAAATGGCACAGTGTATATCCGCAGGTGTGTAAAAGGCACTTCAAAGAGAAAAATCCCCGTTCCAAATGGCTGGGATACACAGAACAAAAAATAATGGGCTGAGAGATTAGTAAGAGAAAAAATGAAGTTACATGTTAGATTAGATACTAGGAATATTTTCTGATAAGGACAGGGAAGCATTGCAGTAGATTACACAGGAAGGGTTTCCATCATTAGAAGGAGTTAAGACAGGTAAAGCTGATCTTATCTTAGGACCGAAGCTTAGACTATATTACTTCTCAGAGTCGCATTCAACACTGTTTCCTTCTGAATTTCCCAGAGGAAAAATGGTAGAAAGCTGGCATATGAGAATTAGGACAAACGTGAAAAATTCAAACATCCAAGAAAAAGATAAAATATGGCTATGTGCCTTACATATGAAAAATAAAACAGAAAATTTGAACAAAATATATTTTTTAATATTGTCCTCAATTTTCGTTTACTCTTGAGCTTGAGTAGGGAGTTAATTTTGTCTGCTTTCTCCATGGGAACAACTAGAGATTAAAGATGTAGCACTATTTTCATTTGCTAGATAGAAACCCTCTGGATATCAATCAAGAAAAGAATGAATAATTTGCAGCAAACAGTATTTTCAACAAGTTCATCTGATTTTACAGTTTGTAGACTAGATGTGAGCTGACTGCCATCTCCTCAAATGACTTTATTTTTTAAGCTTGTCAGCTGATATATCTGGGGGAAGGGTCCCGAGCAATTTTTTCCATTACATGAGTATTTGCAAATATAAAACTAAACATACCCTCTACTTTCCAGATTTCAAACTAGTAATAACATAAGCACTAACCTTCCACCCATATCTGACAACATTTACCAGTTCTCAGAGCAAATTTTAAAATATCATTTGAAAGTTACAATACCACTGACTTTCCCAACTTTCTCTTGGCTTTCCTAACTTTAACATCAGTTCTATGGACAGGAGACAGCCATCCAAATATGAAATGATTGTGCTAAATCCCTCAGAGATAATCAGTAGCTGATCCAGAAGCAGACCAAGAAGTGGGAATGGACTGTAGACATGAAGTCAACAGAGCAATGTTGAATTTCAAAGTAGGAAAGGCCAACTATTTCCTTTTTATGGCCAAAGTCATTTTTCCTGGAATATTGTTGTGTTTGAAGCTGAATACCAGGCTTCTTTGGGTTAGAATAGGAGTAGAATGCAAATGATAACAGATGAGGGAAAAAAAAAAAAACAACACCTCAGGTAGTTGAAACAAATTATATTAAATATGAAAGTTACAAAAATTTAGTGTTCTTGTCTCAAGCAGAAATGAGTAAGGTTTGGATCCTTTGGCTTGGGGCACAGTTCTCAGCCGTTGACCCCATGCGCAGTGTCTTGGCCTCTCCTCAGGGATGCCACCCCCAGCTCCTGCTCAGAAGTAAACACTTCATTCCATTTGACCTAACCATATTATTATAATTTGTTAAATAAACAAGTTTTGAGCCAACTAAAGACACACTGTTTTCATTTGACTACAGAATAATCAACTATTTGTCGAATTCGATTTATAAACTGTCTATCTACAAAATGAGAACATAGAAGAAAAAAATTGAGACTTTTTTTTTGCTTTTGAGTCAGCTGTATACTGAGATGCTGAACTTGTCAGGAGCAAAAATCCAGTCTGGAGAACAGTCACAGAAGCCATCAGCCACAGGAAACCAGGAGTATTTCCAGTGCCCAAGAAGGCAAGGCACAACATAGCACACAATGATAACCCAGGTCAAATAATGAACCAGGACTTCTCTTGTTTAATGACTTACCCAAAGCTCAAAATAGTGCAGTAGTACATAGTTTACACAGTGTAAATATCCCTGGAGCTATAATCAGACTGCAGCAGCCACACATGAAAGAGCCTGTAGCATTTACATTTTCTACCTCTTCCTAATGGGTATCTGCCTTTATATAAAAGGTTTCAAGGCAAACGTGGTTGGATGTGTCACTGTATCCCTGTCGTGATTTACATTTACAGGAGCTGGAAGAGCACGAGGGTACCTGTGTAACTGATAGGATGCTGTCTGACTTCTTACGGAAACTTCTTTCTCCCGTGCAGCTATGATTCTTTCTGAAACAGCACCCTGTGTCTCCAGGGCACAGTGGCCAGAGTATAGGTTTTTTAACTTCTTTAGTGCCTTCAATCATGGATGCTGTCAGAGACTTTAAAAATGAGGCTCAGTACGAAGTTAGTGAGGTTTCTGAATCTTTTACTTTTGTCTGTTTTTAACAAGCATATCTGCATTTCTTTGGGACATCCACAGGAGATCCATGCTCATTCTGTGTGAGGTGAAGTACGTCAGCTGATCCTTCATGTTTGTTGGATAGAGGACCATCTCTGAGGAGGATATTAGTACAAATGATGAACAGAATTTGAACAGCCTAGGGGTAAGTGGCATATCCACCGAGTTTCACACCAGAGCTGGTGGCTATTCCTAGCACTCATAGCTCTGTTCTTTGCATAACTCGAAACCAAACTCTCCATGAAGTTGTGAGGATGAGAGAAGTGTGAATACATGTATTTACATTGAGATATTTAAAACTAAAGGAGTCCACACACAAAGGGAAAGAAGATGATATTTCCTCTGCAGACACGAGTGGCAAACACTTTCTTTTCCAATCTGTAATTCCATGGGTTTATGGAGAGCAGAGACCAAGATCTGCTGGCAAGAGTGGGGCAGGGGAAATATCCAAACAGGAAGATTTTACATTTCAGTATTAAAGATCAGCATATGGGCTGGTGTAAGTGTGCATCAGAATGGGAATCACGACACTTTATAATGGCCAGTGATTTTGCTGCAAAAAGCTTTTGCATTTTGTGATCATATTTGTTTTTATACCTCTGTTCCTCAGTGGTCTCTCGTGCACCCCTTGCTGATAATATTACATTGGAGCAGATTCACGTGCTCTTCGTGGCAAACCCTGGGGCTTCTCCAGGTAGTGACAAGGACTACTTGTGGATCTCAAGAAATCAAAACCACTAATGAATAATTAGATTTCCATGTGACATGAATGGCAAGAAGGCAAGAAGTGCCAGTGAACCCATGACCCCAAACCTTCTTATCACAGAATAAAAATCAGATAGAGGCAAGGCACTGTACATGTGCCTCTAAGCCGCTATAAATCCCTAAATGGATTGTGCATTGTATGAAAGGCAAGGGAAATAGGCCAAGCCTGCACTGGGCAGAAACCTGAAAGGCTACAGCAAACGATGTGCTTGAGTGAATTGCATTGCTTCAGGACTAATGCGTTCAGCTGCTGTTTCCCACTGCTGAAATGAATGACAACGCTACAGCAGCCCAACAAGGCACATCTTTAATATCATCCTGCTTTCATTAGAGCTCTTTCCTCAGGGATGTCTTTATGCACCAAATGCTTCTTCTCCTTCCCACACAATGCTTTTTTGTGCCTGTGGAGAAGTATCTGAGTTCGCAAGTGTCTTTACATGGCCTTACGCTCTGTCTGAGGGATTATGTGCGTTGCGTGCTGAGCCGTGTCCTTTTATTTCAGCCCCTTCTGCCGTTTCCCGGATCTGCGTTGGCTGGATTAGGTGGCTTTGCGTGTGCTTGGCCGTGGGGCACCTGACCTTTTTTGCATTGAAGTTCTGCTACTAGAAACAGGCAAAGATACTTTAAAAAGTGAAAGATAAAAAGACACTTTTGGAATGGTATTTACTCTTAGCAGTTAAGAGGGCTGAATTAAAATACTGAGACATGCATACTAATGCCTAGTGCAGCACATTAAGAAGTATTTTTATCTGCTACTAGCAGATATACTAGAGCAGGCAAACACTGGATGCTGTGGTTGTGAAGGATTCCCCTGACACTCCCCCGTATGTCCTAATCCTCAGAGCACACAGCACACATTTACCAGGAGGGACTGCTCCCTTAAAGGCTTGGAAGATCCAGAACTAAAAGGTATGAAAACATTCAGACTGGACTGAAATTGTGCTCCACACATGCTGGATAGGGACTGATTTCACTCTGACTGCTAGATTCTGATCCTCAGCCCTCTTACCCAGCCCATGCCATTCCCCCTTTTTTTTTTACAATAAATTCACATCTTTAACATATATACAACCCTAGCTAAAAAAGAGTTTCCCTCTTTCCTCTACTGTTCTCACAGCCCATCTGCATCACCCCCACGGGGAATTTCACCAGTAATACACTAAGGGCTCCTGCTTGTCTACCAAGAAATAATTCAAAATACTTTAAAAAAGACAGCAACAAAATGGAAGGACAAAGAAAGGGTGGTGAGTCAGAAATTCTTACGACTAAACACTGAGAATTCATCTGGGCCACCTAGAGGCAAAAGCTGATGCAGATATGCGTAACAGCTACAGAACTATCAATAGCATTTCAGAGAAGGCAGGGTGCTTAATAAGAGAGTTGTTCTGCCAATATTCAAAGGGGATTAAAGGAACAAATGGAGTAATTGCAGCCCTCAGCCTGACACTGATCCTGGGCAAAATATTGGAATGGCTGGTATGACACTCAGTAAATAAAGAGTTAGAGAGTAATTTGATTAATGTCAATTAGCATGGCTTTAAAGAAAAATAGATCTTTCCCAGCTAATCCTTTTTTGATTAATTTAAAATGTGTTTGCTGGAGGAAATGAAGCTATGCAATGTACTTCTGTAAGGCATTTAATGTTGCATCACATGGTATTTTGATTGAGGAAGCGCAATAATAGAGTATCAAGATAAAATAAAGAAAATATCTCAAGATTGGATAAAACACTCATATTGAATATGATGGTAAATGGCAAATCTTCATCAGACAATGCAGTTATCTCCCCAAAGAGACTGGTTCTTTATTCTGCTCTGTTCTCATCAATGAGCAAGAATAAAACACAGACTGCTTCCTGCAGTGGCATGAAGTAGATCAGAAAAGCTGAAGGATCACTGAAAAGGAGTAAATGGAATATCACAGAGAAAGGCCTGGAACCTACTAGTCTCTACGTGTGACTACAGCTCCTGAAAAACTATCCATCTAACTGTCAAGAATGTGGGTCATCATTTTAGGAAAAGGAGGACAAATTCTGGACATCAACAGAGAATTTTCTTGGAAAACTAGCTGAACAGTACCTTCCCATGCAAAAAAAAGTGGTCAAAATTTACTAGTTTGTATGTTTAAAAAGGGAATATTGTAAGAGTATGCAGGTTATGCTACCAGTGTAAGTGATTATGCAGGCTGTTTGAATCTTGAAAGCAAGAGTTCTCCTCTATGCAGCAACCTAAAGATTTATTAAAATAATTTTATTAAATCTGCTATAAGATTCAGCAGCTGGAATACCATAGAAAACAAATTTGAAATAGAAATAGTTGGAGTTTTTTAACAGTAACATTGAAGTTTGTTTCCCTATGAATGTATGTTTTTACTGAAGATACTATTATTTTCTGAAGGATATTGACTAGTTCTCAGACAGGGATAAATGTGGGGAAGTCCAGTAATCAGTGCTGTAAAGAAGAGCTGATTAGATGATCAAATAGTCAATAAGGCAGGTTCATAATCATCAGTTATTGGCACCAGCTAACATGGCAAATTCTAATAGTGCTTTGAAAAGACACATTTGGATTTGACATCCCTTGTTGAATTTGGCAGTGATAATTAATCTCAGAAGGCAGCGTGTTGTAACAGTTAAGCTTTACATAATTGTCGGTCAAAAAACCAGTTCTTAAAATACCTTTTATAACAATTTGTATTTTTTAAAAATAAAGACAAACAAATATCACAATATTCTCCCTTGGTAGATGTACTCTGTGGTGAAAACCACATAGTGTCTTTCAGTAAGCTGTTTCTTGGAATCGCCCGTGGGTGGGCATCTGGTGGACACAGCAGCCAGCCACAAATTATACATCCGCCCATCGCTCACAAGGACTCACACATCTCAAAAAAGGCTTCAGCATCACTTTTAACTTTTGCAATCAAACACTAGGCATCTTTAGAACTTCACAGAATGTCAGGGGTTGGAAGGGACCTCAAAAGATCATCCAGTCCAGACCCTCCGCCAGAGCAGGATCACCTACAGTAAATCGCACAAGTACTCATCCAGGTGAGTTTTGAATGTCTCCAAAGAGGTAGACTCCACAACCTTCCTGGGCAGCCTGTTCCAGTGCTCTGTCAACCTAACAGTGAACTTATCTTGGATTTATTCAGGAATGAATCATAGAATCTTAGAAACATAGAATCACAGAATTGAAAGGGTTGGAAGGGACCTCAAAAATCTAGTCCAACGCCCCTGCCAGAGCAGGATCCCCTAGGGCAGCCACACAGGATCACATCCAGGCGGACTTTGACAGTCTCCAGAGAAGGAAACTCCCAATCTCTCTGGGCAGCCTGTGCCAGTGCTCTGTCAACTGCACAGTGAAGAAATTTTTCCTCATGTTGAGATGAAACTTCCTATGTTCTAACTTAAACCCGTTATTCCTTGTTCTATTGCTGGGCACCACTGAGAAGAGATTGTCTCCTTCCCCTTGACACCCACTCCTCAGATATTTATATATGTTAATATGATCCCTTCTCAGCCATCTCCTTTCAAGGATGAACTGCCCCAGTTCTCTCAGTCTCTCTTCACAGGAGAGATGTTCAAGTCCCTTAATCATCCTCGTAGCTCTACGTTGGACTCTCTCCAGTAGGTCTCTGTCTCTCTTGAATTGGGGAGCCCAAAACTGGACAAAATATTCCAGGTGTGGTCTCACCAGGGCAGAGTAGAGGGGGAGGAGAACCTCCCTAGCCCTGCTGGACACACTTTTCTTAATGCACCCCAGGATCCCATTGGCCCTCTTGGCCACTGCTGTCCCATGGACAACTTACAAGAAGAGGACAACTGAGAGAAGCATAGACTACTGGCAGCCTCTGGACTGTGTCTGAAGTATGCTGCACCTCCCAGTGTGTAAGAAGCCAGAGGGCTCCTCTGACCAAATTCCTTATCTGCAGCATGGGTGTTACATCCAAGCCAGCCATGAGGGACTGTCGGGGAAGGGTTTCTAGGAAACTTATCTGGAGGAAGCTAAGTCAGTGCCTTCCAGAACAGGCTATCTCACTGTGGAGGACAGCATCCCAGTGCAGCTGGCTAATGCACAGAGAGCTGCGCCATGGGATCCTCCTTGTGGGCTTGTGAGAGTGTTTTTCAAAGTGTGCAGAGTCAATGGTGTGATTAATGGCAGCAAGTGCTGCCTTTCTGCTCTTGTCTGGTTCTGATGGAGTCTTGTATGTTGAATGCCCATGGTCAGCCCATCCCAATGGCTTCCTACAGGTTTCCCCTCATTGGAGTTACTGCAACCTTTCACTTTTGGCAAAAAGAAATGTGAAAGTTTTTATTTTCTTCCATGAATATGCTTCAGCATCTCCAGTTTTGTAAATTCTGATACATTTCATGTTTTTTTCACTAACATTGGAACGTGACTGCAGGTCAGGACAGCTTCAACAACAATATTCCTTGAATTTCTGTGCCAAAATGATGCAATTTCATCAGTTGGATGTACTGAAGCTCTGTGAATTATACATGGTGACTTGGAAAATTACTAGTTACTTCCTTTTTCTCTGCTACCGATTTTCATCACTGTAACACTGATGCCTCAAAGCAGCAATAAAAAACAAACTGAAAAGGTATTATGAGTTGCAGAGAAACATGCCAAGAAGAGAACGGCAAACAAGAGCCACAAGTTTCTAGAGTGCAATTCCGACTTCAGTGGCCATCTTCTAAAAGCTGCTAAGTGGGTTACCGCAGACGACCCAAATCACACAGATAAACTTGTCCAACACAGTTCCATCATCACAGCTGATACCAT
>NW_009720181.1:0-23201 GCF_000703405.1 Apaloderma vittatum | reverse complement strand
GTACTCCTGTTGGCTCTGAAACCACAGTGGCGTTCAGGTACAAGTTTTTCTGAGGTAGCTGGTTAGTCTGTTCTAAAGTAATCTTGCAAGGATTTCACCTATACTTTGATGAGAAAAAGCAATGCAGTTTTAGAATTGTAGAATACTCAGTACGTGGGGAAATTGCTGCCTGACTAGATAAGCTAACTGCTTGAGGAATAACCTAATGTTTAATAATACATTGAGATTATTATTTTTTTTTAAGTTCTGCAGGCATTTGCACTCTGCAGGCTTGCCTGTGTCCTACCTGTTGGGTTTTAGAAATTAAAGCAGGGCTGTGGCTCGTCTGGTGTGACAGGAACTGCTACTGGAGGCAGTAAAACTCAAAAGGCTACAGGTGCTGAAGCTAAATTTGGATGAAGTGCAGCTTGTCTCTAAGGTACCAGGTGAGGGTGAAAGTGATTTGATTTTTTGATTTTTATTTTTTTTTTTAAATTTCATTTCAGTAGGTTTGAACAGATGTCTAACCTTCAGAACGAAATTGTACGCCATACTCGAGGCAAATCTAGAGGGGTCTTTCTGCACCTCTCATCTTCAGACCTTTGAGTGGAACAAGAAAGTATTGGTTGGACTCAGGGAGACTTGTTTAGTTCAAGCAAAGACTGCAGTGGGAAAGTACTTCCGAATTCTGACCTCCACTGTGCATTTATTACACAAAACAGGCTTGAGCAGGGAATAACTGAGGGATGGGAGATGACAACTGTTATTTTTGCCTATTTTGGTGCAAATTCCCATGTTTTAGACAAGTGATGTGACTATGTGACTAGGTCGAACATCTATGTAAGTCAGGCTGGTTGCAGCATTTGCAGTAAAACCAGTTGAACCATTTAACCTGTCTTGCTGTTGAAATGTAAGCTCCAGCTCCTCCAGCAGGTGTTCTTCCTTAAGGCTTTGGAAGCACTGGAATTCTTTGTCCCATTACAAGTGGGAAATCATGAGTCTGCCTCCTATTGTGCTATGGTCCCTAGTTAGTGTTCCTTTCTGGAGTCCGACAGGGATGTGTAGAGCCTGTGTGGAGCAGTGGTGGTAGAGAAGTTCAGCTCTGGTGGAAGATAAGGGTTACTGCAGTCTGCTCATGAACACCCGAAGGAAGTGTCTACATTGAAATTGAAGTTAGTTGCACTTGTATGAGTTAATATTTTTGCATTAGTTACAATTGCTTCATTTTTCAAAGATCAGTTTTCTCTTTTTTTTTGTTTTTGTGTTGCCAATGTAGTCGTTTGTTTTGGTTTGGTGGTTTTTTTGTTTGTTTGAATATTTTTTTTATCGTATTGTCAAATAAGACTAGTCTGAATCTCATTCTTGCCAAAGCAATGTAAGTCGTAATATAAGCACTACTGGTAATGCATTTCCTTGCTTTTAACAGGAGTTTCTGCAATTAATGCCTTTTGCCTCTTTTGTCATTAGCATACTAGAGAATATACTTGGCAACCCGAATTTTGCGGAATGCTTTTGGGGATAACCTGAATGTGGGTGGTTATAATGTAAAAATGACACTGATGATCAGTACAGAGGAACAGGCAATAGGCTGTATTTATTATAGCTTTCTTTGAAAGCTGGTTTTGGGAAGATGGGAGAAGTGTCTCTTTATTAAATAGGTAGTACCAGAATTGTATTGCATTTTTATATATATTTAAGTAGACAGCAAACAGATCTGAGAAGCTTGGTCTTGCCAGAAGAGACAATATGTGATTTTTTTTTTTTTTTAAATCTTTGTGTGAATCATTAATGTGTAATGACTAGAGGGTTTGTGGTTTTTGAGGGATGGGATGTGGAGGTTGAGTGGCGGGTTTTTTGTTTAGGTTTCTTCTTAAATTTTTTCCTTCTTAATAAATGAATATAGGACTGTCCGTCTTAGGAAAATATATAACAGGAAGGCATGTGTGTTTATATTGAACTGCTGCTTAGGTTTTGTGCAGTCTGTGCCTTGATTTAAAGGAACTGGTTTGAAGGGGGTGGAAAGAGCTGAGGACTGATTGAGCTTATCCAGCATGCATGCTGATGAGGAGAAATGGTCAGACTAAAACTGCATGCTTAGCTAGCACAGAAAACAGGAATAGCTGTACAAACACATTTGTTCCCAGGAGAGACTTTCTGCGTGACCAGGAGACCAAGGACAGACCTTGAGGATATTGTCTGAAATGAATGCCTAATTGAGCAAAAAAATCCAATTCAGCAGGGAGTGGGAGCAGGCCTGCATGGAAGCCTTCTCCCACATGCTGTCAAGCACTTAGTTTGCTGTTTTCCAGCATATATCTAATTTTTGTGTACTTGAATACATTTTTTTTGTTGTTGTTGATGGTGGTGGATACTCCCAAAACTTCAGCATGATTTTCAATCCTCTGCAGCCCTGCTGTTGCTCTGTCTGGTGACTTTCTCCTCAGTTTCTTCTTGCCCATCCTCTGGTCATTTTCCAAGCCCCTATTTGTGTTCAAGCATGCTTGGAAAAAGGAATACTAATCTCAGTATCAAGACCTTAAAAGCAGTGAAGTTCTTAAAAGTTCCTTAAAACTTTAGGTAGGTCCCTACTCTAAAAGGAGGTGGGGACTTTCTGCGAAGAGGGATGATGCTCCAACTGAAGGACTATATTTTAAGTATCGTTGTTACTAGATGTGGATGAATCTCCACACATGGGTGCTGTGGTGAGCACAGTACACACATTAACTGAGGCTTGCTATAAAGCTGAAGCTAGTTATTATCTGGGAAACAGAACAGGAAACCCAGTTTGACTGAAGATGGCACTCAGAAAGCTACTTGTTTGATTTAGCTGAAAGAGTGGAAATGAGATCAAAAGATTTACTTAGGTAGACATTCATTTGAAGTTATTGTCAGAAGGCAAAAGCTGGGAAAGGTTTCTCTGCTGAGAGCCTTAAGAGCTGTTTCTTTCATTGCTGAACAGATGTGTTTTGGAACAAATTTAAGATGAAATCTTTTTGTTGCAATGATTGATTGTGCTAGTGATATGATGCCAGCGTAGTTAAATCCTGAACATCTGGCAAGGTGTTCAACCTGAGCTTATTGAAAGCCTCCTACAAGGCAAATGAGTTTATGGATGAGCAACTTGCCACAGATGACTGTGCTTTGTATTAAAATAGGATACAGAACACCTCAGACTTGTCAAAAGCAAGCTTGCTGAGGCAAAGAAAAATAAACATGCCCTTTCAATATGAGGAAACCTGAGGAATGTGTTATACCTGTTACTGCCTGAGAAGGACTATGGCGTAACTTTTACTATCAGCAGGCTTGAACTCGTTACTGGGTCAGGTTTCCCTCTTGTTAGTTTTGTCTATGCACTGATTAACCAAGACATTTATTTCATGATCCAGAAGTAAAATGCTGTGTGTGCCAGATTGTTTGAAACAGGTCAGTACTGAACAAGGCAGGACTGACGTTCTCCCAGGTCTGCAAAGCATGAGCAAAGTAGTGGAACCAGAGACCTGGGAGGATAAAAAAAATCCCGTTAGGATATGAGTCTGGTAAAACAAGGTGGAGCTGAAAAGGGGCTGCAAAGCAATCCTGCAACTGCACAAAGTGTTTTTGTTTGGATTTTGGTTGTGTTGGGCTTGGTGGATTCTTTAGGGGTGTGGGGTTTTTGTTGTGTGTGTGTGTTGTTTTGTTTCTGGAGTAAAAGTCTAATTCTGAAAGAAAAAAGGTTATAGCAAACTAATAATTACAAAGACATTAACATTGCGAACCTGCCCATTGTTTACCTCAGTGTTTAGGATTTTTTTTTAATAGATACATCCATAAAACATGTTATAACTATAGTGGGTTAAAAAGTCCTCTAGTGCAGGAAGTTGTGAAGACAGGCAGCATAGCAAGATGGAGAGTTTGTATTACTGGAGGCAAAATAGTTGGGTACCGCTTCCAAATGCCACACAGGCCCTCTGAAAGGCAGGGCTGTAGGAACTGAACATAATCAGTCAACAGGCACAGAGAGCTAAATTGGCCATTTTCCTCCTCATAGGTAACAAATCACTAAAACCGCTACAGAATCTATTTTTTTGAAGAGATACTTAGTGTAATGTTTGAGTTTAAATATAAAATTCTAGACAAGCTGCATAGGAAGCATTTAAGGAGCAATTTGTCCATTTCAATATGTATCCTGACAAGCTAAATTTGCTATTTCTAAGTCAATATTTGGTCTTTAAACTTGATGTTCTTGCAGCAGTTGAGAATGTAACGTGATTATCTTAAGGTCAAACTCTGAGATATTGGCTGCAGGAGGAGGCTTTTGTTAAGTGTCGGACAAGTTCAGCGGGGTGCGTTGAGCTTGGCTGGCTGTTGGGTGCACACCCAGCTGTACTCACTCCCTGCGCAACAGGCCAGGGGGAGAAAATAGAATGAGAGTGCTCACAAGTCAAGATAAAGACTGGGAGATCCCTTGGCAATTACCCTCAGGGGCAAAGCAGGCTGAATTTGGTCAAGAATAATTTCTTGCTAATTAAAACGAGCCTGCCATGGGCTGGGTGTGGAAGTAGCATTGCAGGATACCCTCTCTTCACATGGAACGAGGTGACTGCTCTGTCACTCCTCATGCCTACTTGGTGTGCTGACAGCAAAACCCCTTTCTCTTCCCACACTCTGTCTTCTTCCATAGAAATCAAAGCTGTGGTTCAACTGCAGAGCACTCCTGTGTCCGAAAGTAGTATTTGTGCAGCATGTGCTTATGTACTTTCCCTCAAAAGTATGGATTTAAACATATGCTTGTCTAGATTAGTATTATGAACACTCAAAAATAGAAAACTTGTACTGTGACCTAATCCATCATGCATGAAAGCCAACTGCGTGGCAGTCTCAGATATTTACTTGTTTAACCACTGTCAGATTTGTTCGCTGGAACCACTATCAGATTATTCTTTCTGGAGGGGTTACTATTATACCATTTAGCAGGGGGAATGAAGCACTTAAATTTATGGTTAGGAAAAGTGTGCTAGTATTGCAAAAACTCATCTTGATATATCTTTTTTTTTTTTCCCCATAAATCATTATCTCACACAATTTTTTGCTTAAGGTGTTGCTAGCATTTTATTGTGTTAACAAGCTGTTCACCCGTCTTTCTCGCTTGTGTAATGATATTCGGTAGATAAACACAGAGCATCTGGCAAAGCTTTAACCAGGCTGTAGCTTTCCTCACAGTGTTTTCTTAACATATCCTCATGACTAATTACCAATTGTTGTGTTCGTCCTGCAGCCCTTTTTCTTTTTATCCATGTGCAACACTAGTTTAAGACTTCATCACATTATACAAAATATGAATGTTGAGGGAGTTTTTTCCCCTTTTTACCTTAACAGATAGGACTTTGGGTAGTCAGTAGATAAAAAGGAAAACAAACAAACAAAAAACAAAACCACAACCCAAGTCCCTCAGAACAACCTCGTAATTGGAATAGTAGAGTTGTTCTTTCTTCTGCTACTGAAAACTGTCATTTGAATTTAACTATCAGAAATTGACACACCCGCCTATTAGAGAATGTTTATTATTGTTATTTGATAGCATTTGGTAATCAATGAAAAATTCAAAGGACCTGTCCAAAGGAAGGATGTGAGTACATTTGCTTACATGTGTAGTTGAAAAATGAACTGGTGTAATGACTCGCTGGTACCCTTTTCTGAAGAAATACCTTAAAACTTTGGAGCTTATCATCTGCCCGTTAAACCCACCAGTGCAAATGTGATTAATGTAGTCAGTGATTAATTGGATGAGTTTCTATCACTAAGTCTGTATTTTTCACACTGGCGATGAATAAACTTGGAACTTTGCGCCTAAATCCTAGTATGTTTGAACAAAACACTTTTGGCTTCTGATAGTGTTACGTAAGTCTTAGTTAAGTTTAATTAGCTTAAACTGGTTAGGTGCAACATCCGTTCTAAGCTTTAAAAATATTATGTTGCCACATCACTGTCCGTATTTAAAATGCGTAGGACCTGTATCTGCCTTGTGCACAGAACACGCTGTCAACTTGCAGGATGAGTTGTTCCCGAAATGTTAGGCGGCATTTTCTGTACGCTGCAGAGTAGGAGCAAGTTCTTAACCTATAGCCTTTCCAAATTCCAATCTCAAAAAGAATGTGCTTTCACTTGCAAAGCCCCCTTCTGATTTCTGTGCTGTGCAGTAGTTGTTCACGTTTGGCTCTGTCTGATAAGGGCAGCATTTATTTTGGGGAGTGGAAAGTTTGCGGTTGAGCCTCTTTTATCTGGGCATGTAACAATGCCCGTTTTTCCTTTCCCCAGTAATATAGTAGACAACGGATTTAGACTGAGAACAGCTGGGTGCTCAGTAATAGAGACGTTTATACCACCCTTTCTTCTACCAAAGGGGAAATAAAGGAAGCTATACAGATGAAAGACAGTTCCACTGGTGTGAACGCAATGGCCTTTCTCTCAACTTTTCACTTCAGCTATTCCAGTTGTAGCACAATATATACAATACTGAGCAGGCAGTTGATGTTTGTGAACTTTCCTGGCTAAAGAGGGGTAGTGTCGTGTGGCATCTGCAGCAGTTAAGTTTTGCAC
This sequence comes from Apaloderma vittatum, assembly GCF_000703405.1. Taxonomy (NCBI): domain Eukaryota; kingdom Metazoa; phylum Chordata; class Aves; order Trogoniformes; family Trogonidae; genus Apaloderma; species Apaloderma vittatum. The sequence continues at coordinate 16,646 of NW_009720181.1, read as the reverse complement.
GTGGACTATCACCCAGTGTTGCCCTGTGACTGTGAATGCAGTTGCTGCACTAATAAAACACATGTACTTGTGTAAAATAGACTTTTTACCATTACCAAGTACTACTTGAAAAGTTACCCCAGTGGATGTAGGTTTACTTTGTTCCCTTGTCATAAAGCAATCTGGATTTACCATCAGCAAAATGCATATAATTAATGCTTTTCCATATAGTTTCTTTCCACAGGGATCAAGTCAGGGTTTCTGAGCATGTGGGAGAGACATAAATGCTTAGTGCTGGAAAAGTGCCAGGGAACAAGGGAGATGTGGAGCCTTTCATCTTAAGTTCGTGGATTTTTATTTTAAGCAGGGTTGGGGTTTAGCTGTTGTTCTGAAGCCTTCAGATCAGCAATTCAAAAATGGTGAATATTATTTTCCAGAGGATGACTGACAGGCATCAGGAGATAGTTATATCCTAGCTGGGATCTTGCTCACCTGCTCAGTTCTCTTCTTTCAGTCTGTTCTTTGGCTTGTTTGGGATGATGACATCTTCTTTTTGTGGTGGGTGGGGGGGGCTCTGTTCCTGTTGTCATGTCAGTAGAATAAAAAGCCTGAACAACATCTTTACTTCCCTATGAAGGATGATGGAAACCTCGGGGAAATATTCCCTTTAGTCTTCAAATTATGGGCTGCTGTCAGTTATATTTATAAGATGATACATATTTTATGTGTTACTTGAAAAAGAAGCAATATTGATACTTGAAAGATGTTGCTAAAAATCACATGAAAGATGCTTGCAGTTTTGTTTCAAAAAGAGGAAATCCTCTCCAAAAAGAACCTACATTTCTGGAAATGGGATTTGCACGGTGGTTCTTGAATTTCAGAATTATCATATGGTTTGAGAATGATCTCTTGACATCCCGGCTTCTCACTGTAGCATCAGATTTCGGTCTAGCTATTCACTTCTGTCCCATGTTAAGAAGCTGGTGCTACAAGTTTTTTTTACTATTTCTTTTTCTTTGAGTGACAGTGTCTGGTTTTGATAGACTAGTGTAGTGCTTCATGCACACTCAGCCAACAACAAAGAACCACATGGCTGCTTGCTGGCTTCTACACCTCTCTTTTTTTGGGATGGGAAGCAGAAAAGTGTAACAGAAGGCTCAAGGATTGAGGTTGAAGAAGGGAAGGGCTCACTCACTAATTATGGTCACAGTCAAAAAACTGCTCCAGTGCCCTTCTTCCCCTCCTTTCTCACTGAAGCCCCCTCTCCAAAACAAAGAGCTCCCCAGCACAAAGGAACCTGCCCAACAGATTTTGCTTTTTAAATATATTGATCACAGAGACACTGATTGCATTGGCCACAGGCGGGTCTGACTTTTAGGTGGGGGAGCCTCTGGAAGTTTCAGATGGGAGCCACCCTAGTAGCCCCTGCCCTGCTACCAAAAAAAACACACCAGGTACAAGCCCAATGCAACCAGCTTGTTTACAAGATGTGAGAGTGGTATGTTTTCATCTGATCATGTGCAATAAGAAATCTTGCAGACCTGTTACTTACCTAATAACCTGTTGCTAACAAGTCTCTTAGTTTGCCTTCCAACGTTCATATAAATTCTGTCTGAAAAATCAAATCAGAATTTTTTTAATGTGACAAACTGAACTAACCTAATCCTAGTCACTCCTCATAGGTAGGGCTTCATGGGCAAAAACTGAGTGTAACCAGTTCAATAGTTAATGCTTTTTCACATGGACAGTTTTATCCTGACCTTATAGATGGTAGGCAGTTGTCTCCTGGTTTTGATCTCTGAACTAAATAAGTGATGCATAATAAAAAGTAAAAATAATGAAAAATAAATATCCAGCAAGTGATTTTTCATAAACAAGATGGCTACATGTGTGGGGTTTTTATTAAAAAAAAAAGTAGTTGATGATGTGCTGGTTCCTGTCTTTGTACTGACTGGAGTGATCAACGTGTTATATGAGTTGGGAGAGTATGAAGTGATGATTTCAAACCTGTGGAGAAGGTACTCCAGTGGTATGATATACTATGTGCTGGCAGCATAGCTACACTGAAAAACCTGGACCATTTGATGGGTTGAATCCTTTTGCAAGTTAGATGCGGAATCTAAGGAAAAAAAAGTGTTAGAAAGAATGCAGGGTGTACTTTTAGAATGAGACCTGGATAGTTACATGTTCTAGAGGGTGTTGGGATGATAACAGATTTAAAGCAACAACAATACCAGTACACAAAAACAATTGCACACAGCGCCACACCCACCCCAAAACCCCAACTGTCCAAAAATTCTCCCCCAATCCTGAAACCCTGTGTGAAACCTGCAGTGGTGATACAATTAAAGGGGTTACTGCAGCCTGTGGATACACACATAGGCAAATATAATTAACGTAAATACTCCCTACTTCAGCAGAAAAAAGCAAAATGATAAGTATCTACAAGTTGAAGTCCAACAAATCAAAACAAGAGATTAAATGCATTAATTTGGTGGTAAATATGATCGATTTCTGAAACAGGCTGGCAGGATAAATGGTAGGTTCTCTGTTAGGTGCTTTCAAATGAAGTTGTTCTATTAACTCGAGCAACTGAGGATGGCAATTGCTAATTTTTATTCTGCCAAAGGATAATAAGTAATTTGGATGGAATTACTTGAATCCTCTTTTTGCAAAAATTGGAAGTAGAAATTGGCATTGAGCATGATACTGTCTCTTCTACTACCAACTGGAACAAATTGAATTTGGAAAGTTGTAGTTATTGGCTTTAAATGGCCCCCTGCTAAGAGATTTAGAGTTTCATGCAGCTTTGGCCTGCTAGGGACCACGTATGATTGACACAATTAATCAAAGATCACGCTACTAATCCGCACCAAACATACTGCGGTAGAGAGAACTCAATTAAAACTTCTGTTGCTCCAATTTAAAAGATCAGCCACATGGGAGGTAAGTATTCAGCTGTACTTGTTTTGCTTGAGACCGGTCTTAATAAATTTGGTTCTGCAGTGCAATTTATTTGCTTGTAAATCAGCAGTCATGCTTTTCCACAATTCTGCACGCAAACGTCTCCATCTTTGGTTAGAAAATTTGTCTAGAAAGTTTTAATAGATGCATATAAATGCTGAAGGAAAATGTAAAAATTTGAAATCATAAAAGTAATTGGGTAGGGGAAATGCTGAATGAAATATTTTACTAAGCCATACTGTATAAACACAAATTCAGAATGAAACATAATTAAACTTACTTGTTTGATTATAGCTTCTCCTTCTCATTATAATTCATTTTCAATTTTGTTTGTTTCCTTGACTGTATATCACAAGCTTTATCCTTCTCCCTGGACACCTTTATATCAAGGCTACAGTGAAGACCTTATTCAAGACTGCAGATTTTTCATAGCTTACTTTTAGGGCACTGAAAGCTCTTAATGAAAGACAACATCTAAAGATGTAAGAGGAAGAAGCTTATGACTGGAAAGGCTCTGTATTTTGTAGAAAGTGGATGTAAAAATTTTTTTCTTTGATTTCCTATATTTTAACTGCCTGAAAAGTTGTTTCATTTCTGACTTGCCTCAAAATGAGCAAAGTAGTGTGTAGTAAGCTGTTGGGCAGTGTGCTGGCTCACACTGATGTTAAACGTAGCCTTCAATTTACTATGTTCATAGACAAATAAGGTGTGTAGGAACAGGAGTTGGTGCCTCTGTTTTCAAGGGGGCCCGTTGGTGTCACATTGAATTACTGACTGAAAACCAACCAATTCAGCACTGATGGCATATTAACACTGAGGGCATATTTAGCATCAATTATATGACTAAATCTTATCCCAGAAGATTTAATGGCAATGAAATACTTGCAGTAGTTATTTCTCAGTCCTCTCAAGTGTTGGAGGTTGTATACTGTCCTTTTTAGAACGTGTTAATACTCTGCAGTTCTTTTTCAGGGACTAAATTGCTGTGCAGGTTGTAATGCTGTCACACTATGAAGGCCTGAAAGGATTCTTCTGCAGGATATATATCTTACAGAGACTAAAGTAACGGGTTCAACAATATGTTGAGGCTGAGGGGGGATCTCATCATGCTCTACAATCACTTGAAAGGACGTTGTAGAGAGGTTGGTGCTGGTCTCTTCTCACAGGTAATTAGGGACAGAACCAGGGGGAATGGTTTCAAGTTGCAACGGGGCAAGTTTAGGCTGGACATTGGGAAGAAATTCTTCACAGAAAGAGTGGTCAGACACTGGAACAGACTGCCTAGGGAGGTGGTTGAGTCGCTGTCCCTGGATGTGTTCAGGTGTTGTTTAGATGTGGTGTTGGGTGATATGGTTTAGGGGTGACCTTGTAGTGTAGGGTTAATGCTTGGACTCGATGATCCCAAGGGTCTTTTCCAACCTGAATTGTTCTATGATTCTATGTTGTGGTACCTTCAGTTGGGAAAAAAAAAAAGTTTTCGAAGTATGAAGCGAAAATAATGGCTTCCCCCCCAAAATATTCTTGATGGGGTTTATTGTGCTCTCCCACTTCTGAACCTATGTTGCTGTTGGCAGAGGTTTGCCCCTAATATTTGCATGATTGCAGACAGTTCGTCTTCTGAACTGGTGCTGCAGGACCGGGTGTACGCGAATCACAGGATCCAGCTCTCCAATGTGTCTTTATCACCTCTGTTAGCGCTTTAACCTTGCGGTTTGCTGATGGCAGCATTTCTGATCCCACTGTATGCATACGCCCATCCCTTTAAGAACTTTGGTATTTTATCCTTTACAATAGTTGGAATAGTTGGTGCTTCAGATAGGAAATGCTACAGTTCACAACATACACTTTCTCATTGTACCGTCAGGGGTTTTCTTCTTTGCCATTTGGTGATGTCTTTTAAATTGCTGTTATCTTCTGTCTTGCTGATGACTAATTTCTTCACTTTACTACACTTGTTTCTGTTGGTACGTGTTTTGGTCTGATGTACTTATCATAGAATCATAGAATTGTCCAGATTGGATCGTCTAGTTCCAACCCCCCTGCCATGGGCAGGATCCCCCCCTAGATCAGGCTGCCCAGAGCCCCATCCAGCCTGACCTTAAAATCTTCCAGGGATGGGGCTTCCACCCCCTCTCTGGGCAACCTGTGCCAGGGTCTCACCACCCTCACAGGGAAGCGCTTCTTCTTAACGTCCAATTGGAACGGATCCATCTCTGGCTTCGATCCATTCCCCCTAGTCCTGTCACTACCCGACATCCTAACAAGCCCCTCACCAGCTTTCTTGTAGCCCCATTGAGATACTGGAAGCCACAATAAGGTCTCCTCAAAGCCTTCTTTTCTGCAGAATGAACAGCCCCAACTCTCTCAGTCTGTCTGCACAGGAGAGGTGCTCCAGCCCTCTGAGCATCCTCACGGCCCTTCTCTGGACACGCTCCACATCTTTCCTGTAGTAGGGACTCCAGAACTGGACGCAGTACTCCAGGTGAGGTCTCAAGAGAATGGAGTAGAGGCGGGGGAATCACCTCCCTCGACCTGCTGGCCACACACCTCTTGTTGCTTATCTTTGTACTTCTTCAGTAAATGCCATTTAAAATGTGTTGCTTTTTGGTAATTTCTCTGATATTGCCTTTTTTTTTCCTTAGTTTATCAAAACTCCAATATTTTCATTTTACCAAATGGTTTTCTTTACCTGTAAGTTCTTGCCTGTGTTAATTTTTTCCCCAGTGTCTCACTGAGTCTCTGTAAATTGCTTCCATGCAATGTGATCTGTATTTTTACTGGTTCCATGTGTACTCTAGCCCTTCCAAAGTCTTTTTTTGCATTGGTTTGTTATTCAGTGCATTAACAATCAATTTCAGATACTTTGCAACTATTTGTTTTCCATAGTATCAGCTTTTTTTTCCTTTCATCTAGTGACAGCTAATTCAAATTCTCTGTTTGCAGTTATTTTAGTCTTAATGTTTCTTACACTGTAATTAAAACCAACTATTTTCATTTTATACACATATCCCACAAATCTTGTGTATTTTCTTGACTACTCCTTTAGGATAATATGAATTTGAGCTTAATAAAGCCCATGAATCTTTTACCAAGTTGCTGGCACCTCTAAAATGCTTCTCTCTCCATTTTCCCACTTGTTATCTCCATTTTTTAGCAGTCAAAATTCTCATCTCCTCCCTCAACACAAGCTGATTTCTGTTATTTTTCCAGTATTTTGATGAAAGCTTTCATAGGGATCAGAATTTCCAGTTGTTAATATTTAAGAAGTCCCTTTTATGGGGTAAACTTTATTAATATTTCTCAATATTTTTGATGATTCATTCCTATATTCTTCTACTCTATTACAATTGCTGTTTTGATGTGGCCAAAAAAACATTGTGATAATTCTGTTCTTTGCCACATGGAAGACCTGTGGCATAGTTTTTCTCTCTGTAGTGCCTCATTTACTCATATTATTTGCTTGGTGAAGTCTTGGCATCTCTTTGGCCCTGGTAACCTCTCTGGTAGATTCTCTTCTGTGGCTTGATTCTTGGGGTGCTTACATCAAGAATTCTGACCAGCTAACACTGGTGCATCATACTGCAGGGGTTACCTCCATGCTTGATAAATTATCACATTGCTTGATAGGGTTTTTTGGTTTGTTTTAACTTGGAAAGCAGCTTTATCGTGTTTTGCCTGGGACCTACTTGTGTTTTTGTTTAATAAACAAAACTTGTGGTTCAGTTGTTTGTGCCACTAGATAATTATGCCACAACTAGTGAGAATGGTGGGATGCTTTTGAAGATAATGGTAGGTGAATAGTTCCTTGAGTTCCTGTGAGAGATCTTTTCTTCAAGGTAATAAAAAATTGTGAGCGTAAATATCTCAAGACCATTCTTTCCTCTGTTACCACACTACTTATTTGGCTTATAGAAAAAAAAAAAAGAACCTCACCCAGACCCCAAAATTTAAAAATGCAATAAATGTGACCAGCTGAAGTGGATTTTTCTTTGCAAAAATAATGTGAAATTGTATATGTCTGTCTTCAATACAGAGAACAGACCCGCAGCTCCTTGCTCAGTTCTACTACGCTGATGAGGAACTAAATCAAGTAGCAGCTGAACTGGACAGTTTGGATGGAAGAAAAGACCCACAGAGATGTACACTGCTAGTAAACCAGTTTCGCTCTTGTCAGGTAATCAAAATGGCACCTGCCTGATTTCACTTCCTTTTCTGTGTGCGTTAAATGTATCACATCATTATTACTCTAGTTTTTATTGTCAAATCACTTTAAGATGAACCTTTGGTAGATATATGCCTTTCCGCAGTTTAAAGGGTATATTTTTGAAAACACTATCCTTAAATTTGCTACATCTCATTTAAGAGTTTTGATGCTTTCTCTTAAATGAAAGCTTCGTTTCCTTTATATAAAGAAGTGTACAGAGCTTACTAGAACATGAGAAATATTTCAAATTTTCAGACAGTATAAAGTAGCCATGTCTTTTGTAGCTGCTCAGCTTTCATGCTTCCTGAATCTGATAGATTTTTCATTGGTAAATGAACTACATGATGACAGCTGGTAGCTTTGCTGATTTTTTGGAAAAAATGTTATCTGCTTCATTTAAATAGTCTTGAAGATGAGAAGAACTATGGAGGAACTGAGCAAAACAGAGTTTTTATCTGTAAATTATTTCAAAAGTATGAATCTGTCTCTCAGTTCTTGCTGTATAACACCTAAAAAAAGATTCCTGAGTGTATTTGCTGAAACTACAGCTGTACACTGAGTGAGACTTGAAGCGAGAAGAACTAGAGACCGCAGAGACTAATTTGGTGGTCTGGCGCTCTAACTTGGATGATTTTGTGATTTGATTTAAGGAATGCCATTCAGAAGTTAAACAATCGAAGAAATGTACCTTTAACTGTCACAACTGCATGCCATTCTACACCAAGTTTTTCAATAATAAAATTCATATTTTAAGAGGCAGAAACTAGTTCTTTGGTGCACTTTGTATATGCACAAATGCTTTGATGCTTCCTCTCCCAGTCACACCCAAGAAAAAAACTTGAAACCAAAGTAAGTTCAAGTTCAGAATACACCATGCTTAGGTGGAAGGAGGGTTTCTGTAGGAAAAGTAAACACTTGCTCTTAACTTGAGAGATGAATCTTTATTACCATGGTCTTTGCACTTACATTTACGTCTCCACTAAGTAAAAAATGCCAGGTAGGTCTAAAGGATGTATTTTAATTCACCCTTTGTTAGAATATCTTAGTGTTACTAATAATAGAATGCACCAAACTTCATTATGTGGAAAAATTTCATCAGTAATCAAGTTGAATTTGAAGAAAAATGCCCTGACTGCTGTAGCAAATGTTTACATTAAGTTAGCTGTTGAAAAGAAATAAAAGTCAGGTACTATGTTTAAAAGTGTTTTGGTTTCGGTTTTTTTTTTTGTTTTGTTTTAAGAACACTTACAGAGAAAGAGTTGACAGTCAATGTCAGAAAATGTTCTCATACTTTTAGCTACTTTATTTTCACAGTTTTCTACTGTACTGTCCATAGAGAAAAATGTGGAGTTGGAGGAGTTACCGAACTGGAAACTGTAAGTGTAGTAACAATCAAAATTTAGTGGCCTGGAGGCAGAAAAAAAATAGGGATGAGAGAGTTCACTTGAGTTTTTTCTTGAAAGGTGACTTTAGTTTTCTGTGTGATGTATGAGTAGTGGACATTCCACAAACTTTATAGGCAAATTCTTTTCACACATTCCACATTGTTTTCTTTTTTTTTTTTTTTTTTTTAAGGAAAGGTTTTCTTTTAATAAGGGTGGACAAACAGTATCGTGGTGCAAGATAATTTTCCGGTTTGTTGTTTTATCCCTGGAGATGGCAATTTATCCCCTGCTTTTCTGCATGTGGAGACTTTCTGTTTTATTTCTTGTAGTATAGACAGGACTGAGGAGCTAATCTGTTCAAAAAGTAGCTGCTCAGTTTCACCTGTGAGAATGGAAGAAATGCAGACTCCGATAGCTCCTTGGTCACTTTACTTGGCTTGTTATATGGTGACCCACCACCCTCTGACTCTTAGTACCTTCTGATGCCCAGTAATATCATCTTTTCATTTATCAAACGGATTGTTGTTACTGAAATTCTTTCTTGCTAGAGCTGAAAGAAGATGGAGATGGCTTTATTTATTTTTTTTGTGTGTGTGTAGCTGGTTTTGTAATTTCTGATTTTCAAAGTTCTCCAGAATAGGTCAGATTGTTGTCGGATGTCATGTTAAAAATGGCCTTGCTGAGTAGGGCTTATATTATTTTGAAGTACTTTGTGTAAAAGTAAATTTTTTTTGTTTTTCCTTTCAAAAATTTGTTGTGTAAGTGCCACGATTCAAAGTCAGGATTCAAAGCGTAAGTATTTGCTAATCAAGTATCGCATGGTGAGAGAAAAAATAGGTTTTAGCCTAAGACATGGTGGGATTTGAGGAAGATGGAGAAGCAACAGCCAGCCCTGGGGTCAAAGTGGTTGTAGTGGAAGGTTGTGCATGTGAAAGTAGGGTTGCAGTTACGTACCTCTGTCATATCTGCAACAACAATCAATTCAGACTTTTTTTCTTTTTAGAAATGTGCTCTTTCTGACTCTTAAAGCAATGCTTTTGGTAAGAAACTTGTAACAACAGAACATAGTTAACCAGACTCCCAATCTTCGCATGATTTCTTTATTTCCTATTCATGTTTTTTTTTTTTTTAGGGTTTCCAGATTATTCTCGGTTTTTACTTCTATGAAGTTTACAGAGGCCTAGTTTGTCTCTGAGCTTTTAGTGTTTTCTAGGGATAAAGATTTCTAAAATCCCTTGACTTGCATTTTCATCTGGTTTTGAAATTAATTCATTGTTCCTGGCTTGTTTATTTTTGGGGGATCTACTGGTAGTCTGTTTGATTAACAGATGATGTTTGGAAATTTTATTTTATTGGCTAGGGAAATGTCTTTAAATTACTGTGTCTTTTCTGAAAGGCCAACATGTCTCACAAACTGTGATTCTTTTTAGAGAGAGGCTGCATTCTGTTGGATCTTTATTATATCTGTAGAGCTATTTTTTATATCTTGATCCGTATGTTCAACTTCTGGTACTACTATTAGAAAGCTCCAAGTTTTACTGTAGTGTAGGAACAAATTTGGACAAAGCACAAGGACTCTGCCTAAAGCATGTAATGCTCTATAGTGGATATATATAATGGTTTTTGTCTTAACAAAACTGACGATATTAGTCAAGGCAAATTGAAGGTATGATACGTTGTGGTATTTCCATGGATATGCAGAGAACCTCAGTCTTCGAGATTGTTGATGCTTCCTTAGTAAAGAACTGCAATTCAGAATGTTGTGTTATACTGTTGCCTTAGTACTATCTGATGATTCAAATCACACCTTTCACAGTAAATTAACTTTACAGAACTTCTGAAGACCTTGCAACTTGGCTTTCACATGCTGTGAGTTGACTGTGTAGCATGATGTGAGTAGCATGTAGCTGTGAGTAAGGATCCAAGTATTGGTTTCCAAAGCTTCAATTCCTATGTTTATATTCATATGATATAACATTTTTATTTTCTAGTTATGGTAGCCTATTGTAAAAATGACATCCCTCATTTTGCTTTGATGTTTGCATGTCAGTGGTAGAATGTTACAAGAATATAACATAACTATTAATACAGTATATTACATGCACTGTGTGGTTAATATTTATCCAACAGAATAAAACACTTCTTCCTCTATTAATTTCTGTTGAAATTAACAATAACTCAAGTGTGTGGAGATGCATGAGGAAAAGCTATGTAAGTTTTTCTTAAATTAAAAAAGGGTAGGTAGGATGTCATATTAAGTTTGTTGAACTTTGTTGGTAATAGAGGAAAAGTACTTCTTTTTTTTTTTTTCCTTAAGAAAAACATGTTTACATCAGTGAATATTGAGTAATATGCACTGCTAGTTCATCGGAGAAATTTTTCTCTTGAATAAAAATAATTCACTGAACTATTTTTGTATTAGTGGTATAATATGTCCTTTTCTGTGCTGTTCCCAACATCCCACAGTATTGAATTTCATGAGAAGTAATGGTACTTTGTGACCACTTTTTAATTAATCACTCGCACATTTGCAATTATTTTCAAAATTGATGTGCCTTGATCGTTGCTATTTTAACATTACCATCGTGTTACTTGAGTTGATAAATGGTTTAAAACAATTTCTCAGCTATTTAAATGGAGCTAGGTTTATTGTTACATATTGCTAAACTGCATTAGTTTTGTTGAAGAATAAAGAGTAAAAAATCCTTTTGTTAATAATACAGAGATTTTTTTAGGACTTGATAGGTCAACCTTGAACCTGTGCGGAAATACTTTATGTTGTGAAAATGTTTTCAGGATCATAGTATTTGCTTGCTGTTTCAGTAAGCTGAGAATTATTTCTGTGTGAACAGTAGCAAGGTCTCAGAATAGCATATGAGTCAGTTCCCAGCATGGTTTTATCAGAATTATTCCCTGAACTGCAGATTGTGTCTCAGCAATGTGTAACTTGATCTGCTGAAGCACACCAGGAAGGAATTTGCCTCTCTCAGGGCACTGAGCTGAAGCAAATCGTAGACATGCCTGGCTGTGTTACCCCTCGCACTGCACCGCAGAATATTAAAATGAGAGATTTAAGATACTTGTGGAGCATGACTGGTTCTGGCTCGCTGGTAGGAGTGATTGATGCTGTATTGACTGGTAGTGTATTCTACTGGCTCTTCACTCTCTTTCTGCTGTTTGGGAATCACCTTGAATTACTGCAGTTGGCATTTTTCAAGTCAGCTATCAGCAGGTTCAGGTTGCTGTAAGGTGAGGCTTTAAAATATCCCCTTTAGTGGGATGCTCCATGCACTTCTATGCAGACACCTAGAAATCTGAACCTCATCTCTCTCAGCGTAAGCTAATGTTGCCGAGGAATCGGAGATCTTGGAGAAAGCTGAAGCATATTTCAGTGCTGTTATCACTTGTCTGTCTCCATTTCTGAAGCAATATAAAATACTTGAATGTTACTGGAAGTGCTGCTTCAACCGTGCTTAAGCCATATTTCTTCCAGCTTGGTTTAACAATTGGAAGCATCACTATGAAATGAGTTCAGATTCAAGTGTCAGTGGGAGCAAAGTGTTGCCCTTACTGTTAAGGAACATGCGGTTCTGTTCTCCAGGCTGGAAACAACCCCAGCGCTCTCGGCCTCTCTGCGTGGGAGAGGTGCTCCAGCCCCCTGATCATTTCGGTGGCCTCCTCTGGACCCGCTCAGGCAGGTGTGTGTCTTCCCTGTGCTGAGGACTCCGGAGCTGAGCACAGCACTGCAGGCGGGGTCTCCCCAGAGCACAGCAGGGGGAGAATTGCCTCCCTCAGCCAGCTGGCCGAGCTTCTGCTGCAGCCCAGGATGCCATGGGCTGTGGAGGTTGTGAGCGCACTTTACTGCCTCGTGCTCAGTTTGTTATCCACCGATAGCCTGAGCCCTGCTCTGCAGAGCTGCGGTCAACCCCCTCATCCCCCAGCCTGTAGTGGTACCAGGCCTTTCCCCAACCCACGTGCGGGACCTTGCACTTGGCCTTGTTGAATAAAAATCAAATTTCGTTTTAAAAAAAAAAAAATAATTCTACCCTTCATCTTGGAAATATGCTTTTGGTGTATCTTAAAAGCTTAAAACCATTATTTGTCTTCTGAAGGTGGAGATGGATGGCTAAGACAAGTCTAAAAGTGGGGGAAGCTCTCCATCTGATAACTCTTTAGTATCTCATTGAAGCAGTGGTGATGTTTGATAATGGGTCGCTTCAGGAGCTGGTTACCAATTTCAACTTTATACAGGGGCACCAGTCCAATTGTTTTTCATCTCATCTTGCACCATCTAGATCACTTTCTTCTGTAGTTAAAGCAATCAAAAACCCAAACAGCACCATCATACACATTGAGGAAGTTGTAGGGGTATTTTTCCGTAAAATGTCCCAGGTGGAGGAGAACTGAGCTGCAGTGAACTCTGTCACAGAGCATGGATTTCTCTGTAGTGGGAAATGGAAAGGATCTGGAATGTGATTTTTGTTTTTGTTTTTGTTTTAATATGTGTATGTTGAAAAATAAATAGAAGTTGATGTAGCATGGAATGACAACACAGGTGGCAATCAATAATGCACAAGGGTGAAACTGAAGCTAGATTGACAAGATGCTAAATAATGAAAAGGGAACTTATCTTTGTGTACAAAATACAATTAATTTTTTATCAGTCAGTAAAGGGATGTGATTATATTAAATAGCACGTGTTGGGGAAACCATAGGTTGTTACTGAAGGGACTGTGGTGCGAGGTTATGCGGCACCATCTGCTCACAAGGACTGCATGCATTGCCTGTAAACTCTCATGGAAAAACACAGTCTTTGGAGGATGAGGTAGTAATCCATTTAAAACATAGGCGTGGGGGGAGAGCAAGATTAATATTTTATCTGTACTTCAATTAGAACAGTATTCTTTTGGTTTTTTGGCACAGATGTCACAAGCTTTGTTCAAATTAAATAGAGTATTTTCTTCTTTGTGGAAGAGAACCCAGGTATAGATGACTCTTATTTTCCGAGGCTTTGAAATCTTTTAGCATTCTATTTTAAAAGACAAGATTATGTTTTATTTCCTCATATGTTATCTACCTTAGATCATAATTTTTATATTAAGAAAAATTGATATGTTGATAACTTGATTCAATGTTGACAATCATGGACCTGAGACACTGGTGTAATTTCCAGAGCATTTGCAGGCTAAATGAGGACAGAGAAGCCAGGTCATTTTAAAACTGACTTTTTCTCAGTGTTAGTGAAGTATGAGTCTATACTAGATCCAGTTCTGTAGGAATTAATGTAATGTGACATGTCTGACTATCAGGGGCTTTATAGTTCTTCCACGTTCTTCAGTGATGCCATCAGAGTATTGCTGTCGGCTCTGCTATATTTCTCCTTTTTAATTTTTTTTTTGCTGTTCCAAAGAAGGATAAATTCTAGTATCAGCCACTGAATTGTTTATGTAGTCTCATGACTTAAATATGCAGCAGTTTGCTGCATGTGGCAGCACCATGTCAGCAAGATTAACTATACGTGCAAGTTAGTTATTTGGTCATATATCCATACTTGGGGATTAAGTCTATTTTCTTCTGTTAGAAGCTTTTCCCACTTAATCATACAAGAAAAAAAATCCTTTCTTTCATTTAATTTTTCTTTAATGCTGGGGAACTATGATAAGAAAGACAAGAAGACAAATAATTTTTTTATAGACAGTTCTTAGCAGTTGAATTTAATTTTCATTGTGACCTTACCATACTTGAAAGTTAAAATAAAGCCTGGCTTTTTCTATATGAAATAATTCATGAATCATTAACTATTTCATATATTTTCAAGGGACATAACACCAATACTGTTACAGTGTGTATATGTATTTAAAATACGAATAGTGGATTATGAAGAATATTTTGTGGAATATTGTGCAACCTTCACTCATGTCATATTGTCATAAGTGTTCGTTAAACAGAAGGAAGCCTTTAGACATCTATCTACATACATATTTACCTATATTATGCATAGGGTGCAACAAGGGCTTCTGCATATTAGAAGGAGGGATTACAAAACATTTTGGAGTTTTGACAGGATAGATAAATTTCAAACTATTCTATTGTCCTATTGCTACTGTTGGCGTATAATTTAACAATAAGCTACTGATTGAATGGCTGGAGCTCAAGGTGATGGGAAGAAAAAACATTTAGCCATTAGAGTAACTTGTTCAGTCATGGTACTGTAGTTAGAGGGAAGAAGCTCAAATTGTTCTGTCATAACTCCCAGGTTCTTTCTGTGGTGTCTAGATGCAGTGACTGGCTTCTACCTCACTGAAGTTTTGGAGAGAATGTGTGTTAGCTCATTGCAGCACAATGTTCTTGGAAAAAAAAGCAGACTTTAACACAGTCCTTCTAAAAAGGTGCTAATTTTGGAAAGAACTACATGTATTAACAAGTTAATATTGCTTCAGAGAAGTTTGAAATGGTCAATATGAAAGCAGCTTGTGATAAGGAAAAATTTGATGTTGGAGAGGAGGCATCAGATGGTAGGCTTTACTACTACCTGCACGTGTAGAAACTTCCCATTTTAAAGTCTTTGGGAAATAAATACATGAAATGAATTGTGCACAAAGTGTGCTGTGTTAGTTAAAAATGCGTACCTATTTTTTTTGCTTCTGTCATCTACTCCCTCCTGTTGGATTTCCATTTTTTTTTTTTGAGATTAGTGCTATTTTTCCAACACTTGTAAAAGCTGTGTTGAGGTGAACAACAGGACTATCACCATAAGTACACAATTTTTTCCTCTGCAAAGCAAATAGAGCTAACTTTTTTTATATGCTGAACTGCTTCTTGTTCCGTAGTTCAGGAAAAAAGCCTAGAATTAGATTTTAAAAGATGTAGTGCTCTTGATACTACTGTATGATAGAAACTCTTGGATTTCCCCTGAGAATGTATTTTTCAGTTCTCAGGGTTTCCATGCATGAAGATTACTTAAGCAAATACCAAGAAACAGTTATTTGTGTTTGACTTCTCAGTTGCCCCAGGGTATGTGTAACTACTGCTAAAGTCACGGTTGTTCCACTTGTACAGTGCTCGTAATAAAACAGGGCAGTAGTTCACATAGAAGTGTAAGTGATCATCTTTAGGCTGCAAAGCTTGTTGAATTGATTTCTGCAATTGAGGCACAGAGAGAAACAGTCTTATTGGCATAAACCCTTGTAATTTTTGCTGTAGAATTGTGAGAAGATGTGGATTTTTTTGTTTCCCTTGTTAGCTTTTTTTGTTGTTTTTGCTTTTTTTTCTGGTTAGGTCTGATGCAGTCTCATAAATGAACAAGGCTGAGTTCTAGCAGGCTTGCAGAGACATGTCTACTTTTGACATGCACGATAACTGGGATTAAAAAAAAATTTCCATTTTCAGGTATTCGTACAAACCTCTGGCCTCAGTGTCAGTCCTATTTATTATTTGTACTATTTGTACCGCACCTGGAATGTGAAGAGTTCTCTCAGTAGATCTATTAGCATTTGTGGTTGTCTGGCTTATTCTGCAATGGAAAAAAAGAGTCTAAAAGTATATCATATTTTATAATTGAGGAATGGCCTCAAAATTTTCTTTCCTCAACAAGGAAGGGAGCATTGTCTTTATGCACATTTTAGAAGACTCTTATGCCATTAATTTAAAATATACAAATAGTAGAAAAGATCCTAGCCCTGAACACTTTGTGTTAGAATAGATGGAGATTGGGGCTCTGCAGTTTCCAGTTGAATTATTGTTGGGTATAACTCTTTATTAGTGATATAATACCACATTGGCTTTTCTTTGTCTTTTGTCTACAGCTGCAGAACTTCAAAAATACTCTGTCAATTAACTCTGGCTTTGGTGGAAATCAGATTTTCTCTTGTTTTTTAATGCATATTCTCTCTCCTAGAACGTAGAGCCTTTTAAATTTACCAGTGCCATGGATTAACACTGCTAGGATTTATAACTGTATAGATGAAAATGGAGTAATTTCAGAAAAATGAAAAAAAGAGAAAAAGGAAAATTTGAGTGGTTTTGGTTGGCTTCCTATGATAGGAGATGTGGATTGCCTACAGCTGTGCATGTGGGTTGCCCAGTGTCGTGGTTTGACCCTGGCCTGCAGCCAG
>NW_009720180.1:0-644 GCF_000703405.1 Apaloderma vittatum | reverse complement strand
ACACAAGAAAGTTGGTTGGCTTTCAGAGATCATCTCCTCCCAGCTCAAAGGCATTGCGTCCCTAGAAGGAAACAATCAGGTCAAAACACCAGGAGACTTATATGGATAAATAAAGAACTCCTGGCAAAAATCAAATAAAAAAGGGGAGCACACAAAGTGTGGAAGCAGAGACTAGTAACCTAGGATGATTACAAGCAGCTGCTCGTGTAATCAGAGACCAGGTTAGAAAAGCAAAGGCCCTGAGAGCATCAAATCTGGCCAGTGATATTAGAAATAACAGAAAAGGATTTTACAGTTACATAAGAGAAAAAAGAAAAATGAGAGAGAATGTGGGGCCTCTCTAGAAGGATACAGGTGACCTGGTTACTGAGGATATGGAGAAGGCTGAAATATTCAACAACTTTTTTGCCTCAGTCTTCACTGGCAACCACTTGAACCACACTACTCAGATCACGGAGGGTGTTGGCGGGGTCTGGGAGAGTGAAGAACCACCCAGGGTAGGAGCAGATCAGGTCTGGGAACACCTAGAGAACCTGAAGGTGCACAAGTCCATGGGACCTCATGACATAAATCCATGGATCCTGAAGAAATTAGCAGCTGAAGTTGCTAGGCAACTGGCCATCATATTTGAGAGGTCCTGGCAG
>NW_009720179.1:6202-6541 GCF_000703405.1 Apaloderma vittatum | reverse complement strand
CGGATCCCCCGCCTCGCCCCTTTGCTGTCCGCCGGTGTCGGTGAGGGCTGTGCAGCGTGGAAGTAACCAAGGAGGTTTATCTCCTTGGCGCAGGCGGTGAAGGAAGGGCCTGATGCTCTGCTCTTGGGTAGGAGCGGCCATGCGGGATGAGGATTTATCTGTCAAACCAAGCCCCTTTTGAGTCAAGGAGATGCTACAGTATCGTAGAATCATAGAATTGTCAGGCTTGGAAAGGATCTTAAAGATCATCCAGTTCCAACCCCTCCCCCGCCATGGGCAGAGACATCCCGCACTAGATCAGGCTGCTCAGAGCCCCATCCAGCCTGGCCTTAAAAACTC
>NW_009720179.1:0-6140 GCF_000703405.1 Apaloderma vittatum | reverse complement strand
GGAAGAACTTCTTCCTAACGTCCAATCTGAACCAATCCATCTCTAGCTTCAATCCATTCCCTCTAGTCCTGTCACTACCCGACATCCTAAAAAGCCCCTCACCAGCTTTCTTGTAGCCCCCCTGAGATACTGGAAGGCCACAATAAGGTCTCCTCGGAGCCTTCTTTTCTGCAGACTGAACAACCCCAACTCTCTCAGTCTGTCTTCATAGGAGAGCCCCTTGCTCATTCTCATGGCCCTTCTCTGGACACGCTCCAGCACGTCCAGATCTTTCTTGTACTGTAGGCTCCAGCACTGGACGCAGTACTCCAGGTGGGGTCTCGTGAGAGTGGAGTAGAGGGGGAGAATGCTGCCTAAAAACTTAAAAACATAAGACGTAGTGCTAAAAGTTGTTTTGCACAGAAAAAAACCAGCCAGCTGGTGGGATCAAAAGGGGGGCTCACATGCCATCCGGCAGGCAGGCCAAGAAGCTGTTTTCTGCCAAATTTGAAAATGAACTGGTTATTTTTAAGCCTGTTGAACATAATCCAGAAAGCAAGCAAGCGAGGGTATTTCCTGGCAATGGCCATGCTCTGCTTGGTGTTTTAGCTGTCAAGGCTGCCGAGCAGGTCCCCAGTGGAGCTCCCTCCCCCTCCCTCCCCCCACCACTACAGGGCCAGGCTGACACAAGTTCTACCACGGGCACCAGCCCACCAGGCCAAGACCGTGTTTCATTTTCTCTTGTGGTGGGCTCTGCCAGTGCTGTGACAGATTGAGCCTTTTGCCTCCATGAAACATATAAACGTCTCCAGTCCCTAGAGAACAGGCAGTTCCTGTCCTCGTCTGTGAATGGGATATTACAGTATCCCATAAATTGCAGGTAAACCTGAAGGAGTAATTACTGCTGGTTATTTTCAAATGTACTGGAGCTTGTAAATGAAAAGCAACATCCAATAAAACCTAGATGTGTGAATAATTAAAGCAGTAGCATGGGACAAATAAACTTAAGAAATGAAAAGCACAGGACAAAAAGGAAAAGGAGTTATGAGAGGGCAAGAGAAAGTTAAGGACAATGCTGTTCTGGGTTAGTTTTCCAAGTCTGCAGTTATTTCTGCAGGAACTGTCATCCTGCAAGATGACATGTCAGAAAATGATGTCTCTGGTAATAAATGAAACTATTGAACAGTGCATTTCTAGCCTTTAAAGTAAAAATAATGTGTCTTTAACCCCCAAACACTACAGTTTGTGGTAGCCAAACAAAAAATTCTGCTACATTTATTGCAGCAAGGAAAATTAACTAGGACTCACGATAATTTAATTTTGAAATAAATTTATTGTAGTAACATTGGTGGGTCACAAACTCCATAGATAAAAATTTTAAGTCCCTAGGAGCTTTGTGACCACCTCAACACATTCCTGTGAAACAACCCGATCGTTAACAATCAGCATCTATTGGATGACTGACAGTTTACCTGCTTTTACCCACAAGAAAAATGTAGCAGGCCTAAACCACCTTGAACTATAGCCAGATATTTGCTACAAAACCGGGCAACACAGTAATTGGTTTGCTTCTGGGCCAAAGCCCCTTGGTCTCTAGCTGAGGGAATTTTAAATACCAAAGGACTATGAAACTTTAAAATGTTTTACTTTAGGTAGCTCAGTTTTGTGTTTGCAAAAGAAACACCATACTGTTCTTTCTTTAGAGTAATGAATCAAAGACATGGGATGCAGAACACTTTTGAAGTATCATTTCTGTTCTTATTCTGTAACCATTCCTTCTGTTATTTGAAAGCTTGGAGGAAAACTTAAAAAACCATTAATCTTGACTTTCGATGCTTGCGAGGCTGCAAGACCCTTTGGTGATAAGCAGCACAGGAAATCTAATCAGGAGACAAATGACTCTTGCAGACACTAAGTGGAACAGGTGAATGCATGTACATGGTG
This sequence comes from Apaloderma vittatum, assembly GCF_000703405.1. Lineage (NCBI taxonomy): Eukaryota > Metazoa > Chordata > Aves > Trogoniformes > Trogonidae > Apaloderma > Apaloderma vittatum. Next base: position 4,217 of record NW_009720179.1, on the reverse strand, counting down.
CCTATGTGTTAGTCTTGTCTTATCTTCACAAAACCCACAGTCCTTAGAGAAAGTTTATGGGCATTTGCTAACACTGTAAATTACAACAGAGGAAATTCCTGCCTGCCTTTTGAGTGCTGTGCCTCCAGAGGTGTTTTCTGCATCCTTTAGGTTTAGATTAGACCTTAGGAAGAAATTCTTCAGTACAAGGGCGGCAAGACTTTGGAATAAATTGCCCAGCGATGTTGTGGCTGCCCCCTCCCTGGAGGTGTTCAAGACCAAGTTGGACGGAGCCTTGAGCAGCCTGATCTAGTTGAGAGGTGTCCCTGCCCATGACAGGGAGGTTGGACTAGATGATCTCTTAGGTCCCTTCCAGCCTAGGCCATTCTATGATTCTATGATTCCCACATGGCTAACAGATTAGCAAAATTGTCATTCCAGTCCTCTTAGCTATTTAATTGACATGCTTTCTGCTCATCCACAAATGGCTAACAATGTATTTTTAATCGTGCTAGGAGGAGTTAAAAGAATTTAATGATTTAAAATGGAGACAGAGTTTGCAAGGTAAAGAAAGAATATTGTACCAAATCTTTCATTGTAGAGGTCACAAGGACTTCAAGGGATACTAGAAAAACTAGACCACTTACATAAAATATGCAACTGATGTTTAAGTTAACTAATTTTAGCTAAGACTTGCAACAGACAGAGACATACACATGGACGACAGGGACGGCAATGTGAAAGAGCAGTTCTTTAAGCTCTTTAAGTTCTTTAAGTTCTTTAAGTTCTTTAAGTTCTTTAACTTAGCCATGCTTCACCACATGCATGTGCCCATCATTCAGGTAGAGCCACAACAGCCTGAGTTGTCATAGCATGAAGAGTAGTGTGGAGAAATAGGGATTTAAGTGTATATTTGTCCTGGCTTAAGCTAAGCAGAACCAATTCTGTTATTTATTTTTTAGCTCAGTCTCTTCTAAGAAATGACACTTTCTGAAGTTAGCAATATGTTTTTGCAGACAGTGCCTGCTACTAGAAGTGGTAGCGCTTGACGTTTGTAGTTATTGCCAGGGACCGGTATGCAGAAAGTATCTTGCTTATACTTGTTCCTGTAATAATCAAGGTCACTACTAGATCTTGTGTGCCATGTTGGGGGGTGCCAAGGAGTCACAAGAAAGGTTGCACTTCCAGTGAGGAACAGACAAGGCTATTCTATTCGTAATCTATACATCATATTCAGTGTAAAACTTGGGGATCAAGAGGGTTAAATTCTGTTCTTCAAAGGCCAGCAGTTGAGGATTCCATCCGATCTTCTACCTTTGATGCTAATCCCTAGTTCCTGAATGCAGCTCCTGTATCCCAACTCCTTTCTGCCACCGAGCCTACAGCTTCCTGGGTGCTGCCTGCTCTGCAGCATCAGTGGTGTTTGCTGTCGGGGTGAGGGGAGTCAGGGTTCAATATTGATTTTGTGTATATTTGCATATAGTTCATTGTTTTTATTATTTCCTTATTAGAACTACTATTTTTTATTAAAGTTGTTTTAGTTTTCTTTTGCAATATGTAAGTCTCTCTGCCTCATTCCCTTTCTCTTCCCATTTGTGGAGGGAGAGGGGTTAGAGAGCATCTGTCATCATTTAGTGGCTGGCCCAGCCCTAACCCTTGATCATATTTTAATACAGTAATTTTATATTTTTTTTCTGGTACACATTGAACAGCTTTAGGAAAAACAGGAACAAATACTTAGAACAACAATTTTTAGATACTTCTTTTGTGGGTATATTAAAAACTTAACATCTTCCTGTAGATACGCAAAAATAGATCATATAACAAGAGGCAAAAAGCAAGCAATGATTACTTTCAGCTGATAAGCTAGAAAACCTGTAAAGCTAGTGAGTCTAGCTCCCAGGATGTTGATTATCTGTTCCCCTCGGCTGCTGAGCCTGGGACTTCCCCAGTGCCGCCTGCTCTGCAGCATCAGTGGGGACTGCTGTTGAGGGGCGATTTGCGTTCGATATCTGTTTCATATATATGTATATAGTTCATTGTTTTTATTATTTCCTTATTAGAACTACTATTTTTTATTAAAGTTGTTTTAGTTTTCTTTTGCAATATGTAAGTCTCTCTGCCTCATTCCCTTTCTCTTCCCATTTGTGGAGGGAGAGGGGTCAGAGAGCATCTGTCATCATTTAGTGGCTGGCCCAGCCCTAACCCTTGATCATATTTTAATACAGTAATTTTATATTTTTTTTCTGGTACACATTGAACAGCTTTAGGAAAAACAGGAACAAATACTTAGAACAACAATTTTTAGATACTTCTTTTGTGGGTATATTAAAAACTTAACATCTTCCTGTAGATATGCAAAAATAGATCATATAACAAGAGGCAAAAAGCAAGCAATGATTACTTTCAGCTGATAAGCTAGAAAACCTGTAAAGCTAGTGAGTCTAGCTCCCAGGATGTTGATTATCTGTTAAACTTCACAAAGGTGGGGCATATTTGTGTGTTTTTCATATGCTTTGTTAATCCAGAGGTACACAAGGAAAATGTATGCAATTGCACTTCACGCAGATAGATGTTGACTGGCAAAGTTTCCTCAGTATTAGCAGCAACAGCTCAATATATTATGGGCTGAAATCTAGTAGCGTTTAATACATAGCAGGCCAAACTTCTCAGAAGAGAAAGGCAAGGCTAGGGAGAAGGGCAAAATCTTTCTATTAAATGCTGGGTATTTTGATATGGCTTTGCAGGATCTCTGCTGTCTGTTTTCTTGAAGTGCTTCTGTCAGCACACTCATTAGTCCTACCAGGTCCCTGTTAGCACAGACCCTGTGCAATCCCACAAGGTCTAGAGCCAAGTGTGGATGTAAACAATTCTGCAAGCCCACTCAATCAAGCAGAGATTTATCAGCTGGAGCTGGATTGGCAAGGTCCCTATCAACAATCCCAAAGCACTTGTAGCTAGATGACATCCTGTGGTATGTCCTGCAGCTTTTCCCTGAGCCATTTTACCAACAGAAGATTTCTCAAGAGAGACGCAGGCTGATGCCACCATGACAGGCTCAGGGCTCCTGAATTTGATGCTGGACTCCTAAAAGGGAAAAAAACCATGGCAAATCCACTTTTGAAGCCAAATCTGCACACACAGTGCAAGACCTGGATTTCTTTCAGATTCGTCTTCTAGAGAGGGGAAGACAAAGGAGGAATCACCTTACCTGTGGGCCAGGATGGCAACAGCCACAGTGGGTTGATATTTCAGGCCAGCATGGGGAAAAAGGTCAGTAAAAGTAAGTCAATGAAAGGAGATATATGTGCAAACTACATGTCTCGTCACAAATTGTACTTGGTCAAGCTGCAATGATACCAGAGGTGAAATTAAGACACAAATGAGGTCAATGCTGTGCCTTCCTTTGAGTATTTATTCTCCAAATATGCAGAGAAAGAGAGGGAAAAAGAGAAAGAGAGAAAAAGAGGAAGTGAGCAGATACCACCATGGAGTCCAGCGGTGTCCTGCAGGCCTGATGTCATCAGTGGGAGAAATTTCGAACTATGTTCACAGTTCGTTTATTTCCATCAGCCCCACCTTACTACACCTTTTCACTGGAACTAATATGCATTTTCTTGGAATTTCTTTGCATAAACTCCTCTTCACAGTCACCTGTACTGTGCATGCCTCCTCTTTTTTTTTTGGGGTCCCGAAGGGTCGCTCTTGCCGAGCCTTCCTCTCCAAGTCTTCTTCCTTGATGTGACCCACCAACAACCCCACTGTGCACATACGCATCTTCGTTGTTGGTTATATGATTTCCAGAGCCTGTCACCCTGTCCCTTGCAGGTTCCATATGCTCAAGCAAACGTTGCAAAAGTCGTACAGTCCGAGCAGCCTTCGGGACCTAGCACAGGTGTTAGTCACAGAATCACAGAATCACAGAATGTTAGGGGTTGGAAGGGACCTCTGAAGATCATCTAGTTCAACCTTCATCCCAGCATACCTAACCACTACACCATAGCCTCAAGTGCTAGATCTACTTTTTTATTAAACACCTCCAGGCCCCCACCCCCCCCCTGCCCAGCCTGTTCCAGTGCCTCACCAACAGAATCACAGAATGTTAGGGGTTGGAAGGGACCTCTGAAGATCATCTAGTCCAACCTTCATCCCAGCATACCTAACCATTACACCATAGCCTCAAGTGTTAAAAACTTATTTTTTAAATAAAAAAAAAGAAAAATTTTTTTAAATAGTTG
>NW_009720178.1:55721-70881 GCF_000703405.1 Apaloderma vittatum | reverse complement strand
CATATATATATATACTTAATATATATTAGGCAAGCCTTTGGGATATGTCTGGCAGGGAGTATTAATCTCGAAAAGGGAAAATGGGTGTTGCCCCTACTTTTTATTGCCAGGGTAGGACAGTACATGATACTTAGTTCAACTCCACAGCGGAGGCAACTGGGGATGGGCCCTCCTTCCCTGGCTGGGGGAGCCTGCAGTGATACAAGTAGGATGAGATGTTTTTGTAGATGTTTCATCTTGTTCTGCCCCAGACACTTCTAGGAGTTTTTCTACCCTCAGGAAAAGAGCTTATTCGATGTTGCACTGGTAGAAGGTAATCTGGTACCTGCTTAATTTCTGTAGCCATGTAAAGCAAAGAACAGTGATAACTACCTTCATTTTATAGGTGTGAAAATGGACAAAGGTATTGGCAAAGACTTGGAGGCATATCTGTTCTGCATCTGGCACTGAGTTACTTCTGTCAGGCATATTCTCCTAGGTATATTCTTGCAGCATTCTTGCCTGAAAGTGCACATAAAAGAGTCACATTTCTTTTGACATCAATACTTTTAATAAGAAATTAACAAGAGTGATCCTGGCCATGTTGGAAGGTATGTCATGTTTTAATTACATGGCAAGCCTGATTTTCTTTTCTTCTTCCCTGTTTAACTTCTTTCTCCTTGAGTTTTTCTGGGAAACCCTTTCTGAATGCTTGCTCTGCAGAGACATCATTATTTTTTCTACTTCTTTTGACTACTAGAAATTCCATACTGTGCTGGCATTCTCAAAATCAGCTGGTATGTTGGCTACTATGTTAGCTAATTAGCTAGTTAATTACAGTGTTATGGTAGGGGTACAGTAGGGAGGATATGTGTTAGGAGAGGTATTTCTAAGCTACTGTACGATTATTAACTGTTTTATTTTAGTCCCAACTGCAGAGAAAGGAGCAAGAGAGCTGTTAACATTGAGCTTTGTCACAATGCTTTGTTTCACTGCCCTACTTAAAAATATCCAAATTAAAAATACAGCAGAAACCCATTTTTCTTGCAGAAACAAATGCAAAACACTGACGGTACAGACTACAAAAATACTTAGAAAGTGTGTCATGAACCTGGAGATGAGCTCCCCAAACACTGATTTTTATTATAAATCTTTCCTTCTGTGATATGCTGTGGCTCAGTGAATGCCCCAGGACTAAAGCCCTGGATTTGTTAAAGCTTATGTTGATTGAAATCTAGAGTCATTCAAATACAAAGAAGTCATTCCTGAGTCATCCATGCCCCACCAGCTTTTTTACTGGCTTAACAAACTGTTCAGATTAAACTGATGCTGTGTTCTGTATATAGACAAATCCTGAGGTTCAAGTCAAGGTTGCCAAGTCTCACATGCAATGAGCTGAAACAAAACGTAGACTCTGAATCAACAGGGAACATCATAGGTTTTGAGGAAATGAGGCATTCAAAACAGAGGAGACAGCTTAGAGACTGCTGTCTACCAAAGATATGCAGTACTATCGTAACTTGATTTACATTGACTCTAGTTTTGGGTTAGTTTGCAAATAACTGCACTGACTTTTTTTTTTTTTAATATAAACTAGGAATATAGTTTAAACTTCACATAGGACTGAAGAAGTAGATGATGGTCCGTAAATACAATGTGTCCTGCAGTAGAGGTCAGCTATTTTATGCATACTGAGTAATACTAACCAATCCTAAAACATGAGGAAACATCCAATTTGGATTATTTACCCCATAAGATGTCGTCACCTGTTAGGTCAGATCCTTTTGATACTGTTACAAGAACATAGCTATTTTTACCCAGCTCTGTTCAAATATCATGCACTAGCTCTGCAAGTGCTTTGGTCCAAAGCCTTAATGAACAGGTGTAAGAACATTATCTGACCAAATATGAACTCATGTATTTTATATATTGTACATGCTCACGCTTTTATTTATAAAATGAGTTCACAGTCCCTGGCATTTTGCTTGTACTGTTTGTCTTGTCTGTTGAAACCTGAAATGAAAGAAAGCAGCATTAGTAAACTTTCATGATGAACTAGAAGAAGCAAAAATTAAGTGAATGATGAGAAATTTTTCCTCTTAGATGCTTTAACGAAGGCATATAAAGTTTAGTTTAGTTTTCTATTACTTCAGGCATAAATAAAAATAATTATTCACAACCTTTTGATTTTTTTCTATGTTTCATGTTATGGTTTTAGGTTTTGAGGTTTTTTAATTTAAAGTTTTTACATATCAAAACTACAGAGAGATATAAAAATTGTTTTAATTTCTCTGTAATGTACTTTTCAAAGACAAAATAGAATAGAAATGATGTTTTTAGGACACTGTGCATGGGTTTGATGTGTTTGTTTACTTTTTAACAAAGTCTTTGTAAGGAGATGCTTAAAATATTATGGCTACGCAGTCTGTAAGGATTGTTGCACTTCGTGTATGGTCTTTGCTTAATGAAACCCTGGGAATTTCACATACATATCTATATGCATACTTTTCTTTTGCTGCATGGCTCAGGGTTCCTAAAGCTACTGACAGTTAAATATACAAAGAAATTATGTATAAACAATGCAAACCCAAGAAAAAAATAAATATATTGGAAATGTCAGGTCATGTAACTTTTAGACATACTAGCATCAAATGTCTTTCTTTAACTGTGTACTTTTTACCATGTTCTTTTTTTTAACGATTTGATAGCAGAGTGACAGTATAACATTGGCAAGCAAACTCTGCTACTTGTTTGTAGGTGGCTCATAGCTACCGCATGCATAAGGTAGCTATGCATAAAAAATGAATAATGTTTAGCATGCATTTTTAGCAAAGTCTGTATGTTAAAAGCTGAAGATGACTACGTGCTTTTTATTCAACTAGGGCCAATACTTTTCACTGAAGCAAATTTAAAATTAATGGAGACAATGGCTATTTACTCAAGCCCATAACCTAAATGAAAGTACTATACCTTATATACACCTGTATATAAGGCAGATAGCACTGTGTGTTATTAAGGCTGCACAGCATATCCTGGTACAACTCCTTGTGTTCAGTTGCTTATAACTTTGAGAAGCATTAACAGTTCTGGCTGCACTTTTCCATAGCTTTTCCATAGCTGATGTCTGCTTGAGGTGGAAAACTTTGACAGATAGTAGCCAAGTGATTGAATCACTTCTGAAAGTAAGGTTAAGGCAAGAATATGTTGCTTTATTCCTTAAAAGAAATCTTGAAAGCTTGTCTTTGTAGTGTTGTAGTTTGTCTTGGAAGCTGGGGGGATGAGGAAAGGAATGGGAAGCAGCTGGATGATGAACAGGAGGGAGGCATGGAGATGGTAGAAGAAGAGTGTGTGAGGAGGGAACCTGGGGCTGGAGAGAAAAACAACTGAGAAGGTTGTAAACTGGGACTTTGGTGGGCAATAAGGAGGACAGGTAGCCATCGGGGTGTAGAGGAGAGTTCATGTATCAAGGTCAAGGATGAAGACTGCTTGAGAGAAACACAGGAAGTCAGGTCAGGCAGGGTCATTGAAGACAAGGCAGGAACAAGGCAACTGGTACACATATGAGCAAGAAACTGGGAGGATATGTCAACCTGGGAGCTCTTGGGAGGCTCATAATTCCAGCAGTGACCTTAGAGGGAAAAAAAGGAGGAGAGCTGAAACGGGCTTAGCCAGGATGGTAGGACTGACATAAGAGGCTTGCTGGAGAAAGAGGAGGACACAGGTGGACAGGCAAAACACATTGGCCTCTGGCTGGGAGCTGCTATTACAGAAACCCTTATGCATGGGTAGGAACAAAACAGGAAGGGCTGGGCATTGTGAATAAAATCTCAAAAAGAGTGGGTAGGAGTTTTACCTGTCAGAACACATTCTTCTTCCATGATGGAACCCGCTATCCATGAATTACCTTTCCCATCAGCCAACGATAGTAAATGCTACCTGGCAAAGCAAATGCCTTGCAACCTCTTCTGCTGGCTCACTGGCAGGAAGGCAGCTTGTCTGGCTCAGGGGCAGAACCCTGTGCTTTGGGTCCAGAAGTCTTGGCTTCTTGATGCATGGTAGGCACCTGTGACAGGCACGTAGGAGTAGGTGTAGTGATTTAATGTGGTATTTCTGTTCATTTTGGGTTGCGAATTGAGAAGAGTCTAGAAATTATAGAAAAAGTGTTACTTTTAAGACTACAAAATCAAATGCCTCAAAATTAGTAAATAGCTGCAAGAGTCTGCTCTGAAATCAGTGATAAATTTCCTAATGCACTCTTTTCTCTTGTGCATCCCCATTTAATTTATTCCATAATATTCCTGTGACATGATGGGACTTTTATACCCTCTTTTTGTTATCTACACTAATTTATGGCTGTTGCGCTCAGGAGCTGGTATTTCAGAGAATTCAGTGTTTAGTACTGCAGATACTGAAAGTGAGGCATCCATATAAACCAACCACAAGGTGACTTTTCAGCTCTGCTACAAATTAGAACCCACAATGTCAAGCCACATATGGGAAGATGAGGAATATGCAATTACTAAAAACATTAGTGAAAAATGTGGTTTAAATGGCTTAGCTGGCACTGCAGAAGAACTCCATGGCAAAAAGCCACATTTGTTTGCTTTCATTGTGATATCTTCTGTTTTCTTCAAGTTCACCTTTAATCACTTGCCAATTCTTGCAACAAATGATATAGAGGGGAAAAAAGAGTGTCCAGAAAGTGTAGCCTCCATTACTACATTGTCTGGATTTCATCCCAGAGGAAATTTGTGTAGTAAACAGAGTAAGGAAAAGGCCCCCCAAAACTGATATGTAACAATATATTTTAAGATCTTAACTCAGTGTACATAGATAAACCTATGCACAGCATCATGTCACAAACTCAAATGTGTTTGGAGCTTGGCAAATACTTAGGAAAACAGGCTTAATGTTTTGGCTTCAGAATTTTATGATAACCAGACCATGCACTACAATGTGCTCTGCTGGAAGATTGGAACAAAAACTTATTACATGAGTCTCTGCTTTTATTTTGCAAGTGTGTTTTTAAATGTAAATATACTCAGAAAAATGACTGCACCTGACATTAGAGTTTTCTATACGTATAGCTGTTGCTTTCACATCAAATGTGTTCAATGTACCCAGTCTACTGACTACTGTATCTGCTTCTAATGCAGCAAATTCAACCTGGGCCATACAAAATAAAGCAATATTCTTACAGGGCCATTCCAAGCTGGGTTTAATAAGGGTGAGCCAGTGCTGGTGGAGGGGAAGTGTTAGGTTGTGTATTTGGCCGGCATGGATTTACCAAGGGGAAATCTTGCCTGACTAATCTGATATTCTTCTACGAAGACATGACCAAATGGACTGATGAAACGAGGACAATGGATGTCATATACCTTAACTTCAGCAAGGCTTTCTATACTGTCCTCCATAACATCCTCGTGGGTAAACTCAAGAAATGTGGGATAGATGATTGGACTGTGAGGTGGGTTGCCGGGGCACTGGCACAGGTTGCCCAGAGAGGTTGTGGAGTCTCCTTCTCTGGAGACTTTCAAAATCTGCCTGGATGCATTCCTGTGCGGCTGCCCTAGGGGATCCTGCTTTGGCAGTGGGATTGGACTAGATGATCTCTAGTGGTCCCTTCCAACTCCTAACATTTTATGATTATGTGTTCCTCTGGGGATCTGGATAGTCCACATGCTATTGTTTTCTGTGACCTGATGTACCACAAGTAACTGTGTTGGTGCATGAGTGGGAATGGCAGTTCTGCTCAGCACCTGAAGAAAGTGTCACTGCAGTAGGTAATAATACTCCTGCCTGTGGCAAGATCCAGCTGTTTGTCACATAACCTGATGCAGTGGGAGGATCAGCCACCTCTCCCAGCCTGTTCTTGTGGAAGTTAAGTCCAGCCTGGCCACTGTTAGGACTGCAGTTCTGGTGGTCATAATTGTGGCAGTTGGCCTGTTAGGGTAGAGGTTCTAGTTAGAAGACTAGAAATAATTTTTTCCCCTCCAGCTGGTTGATCTCTGCCATTGCAACAAAAGCAACACTTTGCTAATGTCAATTAAGTTAGAAAATAACCCCCAAACACTTCGGAAGCAGACTAATCAGGTATGCAGAGTCACTTCAGTGCCTATAATTGTGCTTTAGAAGAAAAACACCTGAGGAAAAGTTATTAAGAAATTACAGTTATGTAGATAAATGTCATGCTTTATTTTTAAATGTAAAAGTGCAACACATAGCAATGATGTGCTAAATTGCTATATTAGAATGGCCAACACTGTGTCTGCTCAGGACAGGAAGGTACAGACAATTTTTTCGGTAGTTAATTGGTAAAAGTTTTGTATTTTTAAAGGAGAGAGAAGGAATTTGAATGTAGGAGGCAGATCAGAGACAGGGGGAATGACCCACAGGAATAAGAGGTCCCAAGACAGGAGGAAGAGGAGTGAGTGTGGAGAGTTAACCTCAGGAGAGTAAACAATGAGAGAACTCAGGGATTTTACTCTTTTCTGACTTATGGCCACTCTGCCTTTTTGTCTCCTGGAGTTGTGGACCCCTGGTTGGTGTGTCTGAGACTGTTGAAGGCAGCTTGTCTTTACTGCTACCTTCCTCAGACTCTCCAGCAATGGTCTGTAAACCTCCTGAGATCTGTACCCCTTTTGTTGAAAATTACTAGTTTGCATAAAGAGGGTGGGTGTTTAATGTTAACAGCAACACCTTGCTTTGAGTGAAGGAGCCTAAGTCAGGTATCAAACCAACCTTCTGTCCTGGAAGAAAGAAACTGGTCTTCACTTTTACCTCAGCTGCCTGCAGGTACCGTATTTTATGCCAGTGTTCGGATACAGCTTTGGAATGCATGAAATATATGGGTTAAAACATATTCCCAAGGCATAGCTTTTCATTATGGCAATGAGAAAATGTACAGCCAGAGTTGCTTCAATAAAGCAACACCAAATACAAAATTACCTCTGTTACCTTTCCCCTGCAGATTTGATAGTTTGCTTAGAAGGTGCTTCCTCTGTAATTGTTTTGCAGCCACTGAACTTTTGGGTGGGAATTGGCCCTATCAATGTGTTTTAGTGCCAGATGCCACATTACATTTGTAAAAGACAAACACCTGTATCCTTAACAGGGCTGGCTGCTGCTTCATTGTTCTTCCTGTCACTGATGTGTGATCCTTACTATTCCTGTGTCTTTCAATGATTTAAGAAAGGTCTTAAGAAAAGACCTTGCTTAAGAAAGACCATGAACAAAGACCACACTTTATAAAAGCAGGTAGATAAACAAGTACTTAGTGGAGGAAAACAATATTTGTTTCTTTAGCTATTATTTGAGTATTTTCTTCTTCACTGGAATTTTATTCCACTGTAATTTAATAAGCAGCTTGCAGGAATGAGCAGAGACTTAGGATGTCCTGCAGGCATTCTGCCTGACTATGTGAAGAATGTTCACTATCAGTTAAGTGGTTGAAAATAAAAAGGAAGCCTTGTCCTGAACCTCATTAATGAATGTGTAATAAAATGGACTAGCTTGTTATCTGGGAGATACAGACTACTCTACCCTGTAATAGAGAACACCTGCAAAACAGAGAAAGGGAAAAATTATGTGCTTGTAGGAGCAGCAGTGTATTTGCCATTACCAGAATTGCTCCGAGGCAGCAGTGCCTGTGCTTCCAGCCTGGGCCATCACACAGTTTCTGATAGGTATGTGATAAGGAGAGGTGTGGCCCTTCCCCTGTCAGATAAGTGGCCATGTATATGTCATGTTCTCAAAATCTCCCTGCCCTGCTGCCTAGCTGCCACATGTCCAGGTATGCGTGAAGTGAGTCGTCTCACTGCAGGCTGCATGTGTGTCCTGTGGCGTGGCTGGTGCTGGCTTACTCTGTCCTGTGACCACTGCACCATGTGCCATATGGCCAGAGGCTGCACATCTCTCCTGGCAGACGTGTATGGTCATGGTTGGACTCAATGATCTGAAAGGTCTCTTCCAACTGAAGAGATTCTATGATTCTGTTGACAGTCCTGCCTTGTGGCTTTCTTAAGATATTGAGAGTTGCCTTTAGGCTATATATGAGATGAAGACAGGTGGTGGAAGGACTTTGAGGCCCTTAGAAGAAGTGGTTGGTGCAGGTTGCCCAAGGAATCACTTGGTTTGTGGCTTGCTGTCTGTCCACATTTCAGGGACGCTCTGGAAGATGGTGTTAAGACTGGGCTGTGGCCTGGCTGAACTGCTTGGCATGCTGTGCTCAGCTCATGAGCTCACCACCTCCACACTATAAACACTCTGACTCACTAGCTAGAACTTCATTCATTGGTGTAATTAAAAAGTAAAAAAGAAACAGAGCAAAGTTAATGAGCCTCCTTTAATAATCTCAGTGGGTATTGCTAAAACAGAAACGTAGGAATAATTTCATTTTAGAACAATTAGACTTCAATTCATTGAAGTTTCAAAAGTGGCTAGGTTTTGGAAGCATAACAAACTGAGATTAACCAGATTCCAAATTCCAAAGCAGAGTTCACGGCTTGTTATCAAACACCTAAAGTCTCAACATTTTTTCTCTTGTTGGAAGTGCAAACAGATGTTTTGAAGGAGTAATACATTCAAGTTGTTTTGTAAGCAGGAGACTGGAAAGGCAATGCTTGTCTGTTGTTGCCTTGTGTCATCTAGGGAAGGCAGGCAGGCAGGCCAGCAAAGGGAACAACATTCAGATTTTACTGACATGGGGACAGACCCTGAGTAGGAAAACCAAAATATGTATGGTACTTTCCTAGTTTCCTTTTCACCTATACTTTTCCTCAGGCTTCTGTTTGAATACACAAGTAACCTTCTTTTTACAGATCTAAATCTCAAATTCCACTTCGTTGTTAGGCGAAAAACTCTACAAGTATGCCAAAACCTAAAAAGCATACAAGGTTTGTGCTGATGCGTAGATGCTGGACTTTCTTGATTTTATCTGGATTATGTTGGAAAATAATGTAGCAAAAACTGGGAAAGACATACTTTAACATGAAATCTCACTATTGGACAGGTTCAACTGGGAAACTGTGTATCACCCAGAGCCAGGCACTTGGCTAGGAACTAGCACAGGCTGCTATCCCTTCCTCCAAACTGTGGGTCTGTTCAGTAGCTGAGGATGGCTTAGCAATGGGACCTCTCTACTGCTACAGTAACCATAGTAAGGATAAAGAGCTTGAAATTGTGGAACTGCCTGCTTAAATGTGGTTAACTCAAGGAATGGTTGGATGGGTTTGCACGAATTAAAAATAATAAGAAACTTTGTGAACGAGTCAATTCCCTTTTTTATTGCAAAGTGTACATCTCTGGACTTCCAATTCTGCTTGGGAAGAAAGGCCAAAAGGCTAAGTGTTTTTTAGGCTGTCTGGTGTTACTGGCATGGGACACTGAGGATTGGGAGTCTGCTGGCATACTGCTTCCAAAACGGTCTGCTGGTTTTTCTGTCTCCTGTGCTTGGTTGTGTGCTGCTTCTTCTTCCCTTATGTGTACTCTAGTGCTTAGCTGCCTGGACTTGATGATCTTAAGGTCCTTTCCAATCTTGATGTTTCTATGATTCTATGATTTTCCTGAAAACTCCCATATTCCCAACTGCACATGTGGCTTTTCCCTCAATTCCTTGGTTCTGTGAGGACTATCTAGGTTAGCATGAGTCTTTATGATACTGTGTGTGTGGATGGAGAAGGGGATATGGGTTGAACAGGACTGGGGGATTGGACTAGGTGTTAGGAGGTTGGACTAGATGATCTCACCAGTGTACTCTGCACTGCTGAGGCCGCACCTTGAGTATTGTGTTTTGGTCACCTCAGTATAAGAGAGATATCGAGGTGTTGGAGCGAGTGCAGAGGAGGGCAACAAAGCTGGTGAAGGGCCTGGAGAAGAGACCTTAATGAGGAGTGATTGAGGGAGCTGGGTCTGTTCAGTTTGACGAAGAGGAGGCTGAGAGGGGATCTCATCATGCTCTACAATTACTTGAAAGGACTTGGTTGGACTTGATGATCCCAAGGGTCTTTTCCAACCTGAATTGTTCTATAATTCTATGATCTCCAAGGGTCCCTTCCAACCCTGAACATTCTATGATTCTATGATTATTTTGACAGACCTGAGTGCAGAGCATGTACAGCTAAGCAGGCAGGAAGGAATGGGAACCTCAGCTGGGGGACAGAGAAGTGAGAGCAGAAACCTTTTAACCATAGCATTAGCTTTGATCAGAGCACAAACTTTTGTAGACAGACAAAGGTGATGTAATATTCCCAGGAGCTGGAAATTACTTCACCTTAAACACTACTCTGAGTTTGACTCACAGAGAAAATGACTTCAGGTGAAATATATTTTGAAAACATTGGGAAGATTTGGATTTTATTGCTACTTTTATTTAAAAGCCATAAATACAAAACTTATTTTTGTTACTGCAGAAAATCAGTTGTTTTCTATAATGTCACAGAAGTGATGTGGGATATTGCCTCTGGATATCTGTTCAAGTAGAAGTAAGTACTAGCATTAGAAATTAAAAATCATGGTCTCCTTTTCTAAAAGGCCCATTTTAAGAGCTTGATAGGTATTGCTGTGTGATGGCTTCAAGGGATCTCTGTTGTAAAAGGTGAGGAATCCTTATATCAGCTGAACCTGGGGACGGAGGGCTGATCAACAGGCAAGGTGGTCAATGCTCTCCCCTCACTGGCAAACAGGTACAAGAAGTGCTGTAGAGCAGAGCAGTGTGTGGCAGTGTGCCCTGGCAGGCAGATTTTGTCCTGTAAGGATGCTCCTCCCTAAATATACAGGGTGATAGCTGTCAGTGGCTGAGAAACCTAACAATTCATCTGAACTTGCACACGAGACAGGGAATAATAAATTATTTGTATTTCTGCCCATTTAAAGTAGCATGTAAAAATGATAAGTATTACAATTGATAAAATTGATCTTTATTGATAGTAATCAAACATCCCCCCTAGCACGGATGTTTGTTCAACTTTTTCTGTAGAAGTGGGAAGTAAGGCTGATGAGTACAGTCAGGGCTGAGGCGATAACCCTGAGCTGTGGAGTGTTTTAGAGGAAAGCAACAGGGCTGGCCGTAGCACTGGCAAATTAATTTCCACTCTTTGGAAAGAATCACTGACTTCCCCTCTGTGTCTTTGGGCCAGGAACAAATACCCAGAACAATGAGATTAGAAACAGATGGAACAACTGTTTTGCTAGGGGTTGTAAATCCTTTTCTTTCAGGGTTTTAGGGAGGGGAATCAAGCATTTTATAAGTTTGTTGCACATGTAAGGTTGCATTGCTATGTACAGCTGATGCACATAAGCCTTTCCCAAATACTATAGACATTTACAACAGCTCTCTGGTAACTGAAAGAGGATACAACTTTAGCAAGAATGTCAAGCATTTGTAGGAGCAGATAGTTTGAAAACACAAGGGCTTTGCCTTGCCAGGTGGCTAAGTTTGCTTGATTGCGTTGACAGGAGAGTGAAGCAGTATGATGCACTGCATAGTTTTTTCCAGTTACCAGATGGGACTGGTTGGTACTGGCTGAACACACTAGGCTGTTATTGCACCTTTCACCAGCTTTTATCTTCATTCATCCTATTTTTTCTTTCTTTATAAATAGCAAGAAACAGCTCTTTTAGACAGCTCCTTCCTACCTCTAACTGTGCTCAGCAATACTATGATCCTCCAATGCCTACGAAGCTACTGTCTAATAGCCCAAGCTCTATCATCTGTCAATAGAATCAGAAGAGTGGAGCAGCAAGAATGTAATGGCAAGACAGGACATGCAGGTGAGGCTTGGAAAAGCTGTCCAGTAAGGAAGCGGAACAAGGGCTGTAAGTCAGAGAGCTCAAAGGGAAAGAAAACCAAAGTGATCTGACATAGGAGGCATTGCTAGTTGCAATTGAATTGCTCACAGTAGAAACAACCTCTGAACTTTGATAGAGGCAGAAAGAAAAAAGTGTCAGGGAACAGACAAGCAGGCCAGGAAGATGTGGCTGCTTTCCTGTCTGCACCTCACTTATCTCTTTTGGCCTGACTGTTGTGTATGCAGAAGTCTGCACAGCTTCTTTCCTGTATTGGAGGTGTCTAGGAGAGCAACGGAGGGTCTGTGCTCTTATCCAAACTGCTCTGTGTCATGTTCAGAGTAAGTAGCTCACTTGTTTTTGTGGGGCAAACCCTTTTCTTACATCATGCATATCAGCTGGGCCCTTGTTCATCCTCTGGTTTTGCGTAGTTCTTGAATGCAAGTAACAAGGCATGTAGGACACTGCTGCTAAGTCTGTGAGTTTAGGGATCAGGTGGGGAGATGAACTGAAACAGCCATGACTAGTGGAACAGAGTAATCTGAGAAGAGTGGAGAAGCAAGTGTCAGTTAAGGTGATGTTGGAAGTGTCCACCCACCACAGATGAACTGGAGGAGAAAGAGAAGAATTGCAGAAAAAGTGTGAGAAGTGCTCATCCAAAGCAATGGCTGTCCAAGTGAGTAGTAATGTCCAAATTTTTTTCTGGGCCATATCTTCCACTGGCTGAATGTCAGTGGGGAATAAGGTATCAGTATTACAACTTCTCTTCAGCTTCTGGTAATTACAGTATCTTCTCTGTATTGAAAGGGTCTGTGTGCGTGAGCTAGCAGAGCGTTTAACAGCCAAGATCTTCCTTCATCTGCACTAGATTTTTGCTAATAAAAGGTGATGATCCTTTTACGACGTGCTAACCCTCCTCAGCATATTGCTGACCTGGGCCACTGAACTGGGCCTTTCGTAGTGATGATGAGATTGGGCTTGGTTTCTATTTCTAGGCCTTTGGTTTGTTTGGTTTTGATTATTTTTTTTTTAATTTCATGCTTTTTCAGATCAGTTACAGAAAGTGCCTGGTGATTTTACCGAATCCTAGAATGGCCTGGGTTGGAAGGGACCTTAGAGACCATCTAATCCAATCCATAGGCAGGGATGCCCTCAACTAGAACAGGTTACTCAAGGCCTCATCCAACCTGGCCTTGAACACCTCAAGGGAGGGGGCATCTGCAACTTCTCTGGGCAGTTTATTCCAGAGTCTTTCCACTCTCATACTGAAGACTTTTTTTTCCTAATATCCAATCTAAATCTGTTTTCCTTTAACTTAAATCCATTTCCCCTGGTCCTATTGGTGGACACTTTTGCAAAAAGTCCCTCCCCAGCCTTCCTGTAGGTTCCCTTCAGGTCCCCCTGAAGTCTTCTCTTTTCAAGACTCAACAGTCCCAGCACAGTCTGGGCACTCTGAATACAGTGAGCTGAGACTCATTGGTAGCAGTAAGTTATTCTTTTCTCTTGGCAGAAAGACAAAGCACAGGAATATATGTGTGAGGGAGGAGGGATGATGAGAGGGAAGGGGACAAAAGAGCAGTTTAAGCACTGTGTGCTGATTTCAAATTGCTGGAAACATCCTGCTCAGGCGGCATACACACTTGATGAGGTCTGTGCTTGCAAGTGCTGTAACTACCTGTGCGTATCAACTCAGTGTAATCTTCTGTGGGGTTAATCACAGTAAATGATCAACTTAGATTTTCCAGATTGTCTGGGGGTTACATTTCTTTAAATCCCTTTGGGTGAAGGTAAAGCAAGTGCATAGCTTGGGCTATGTGCTGTGACCTGTAACAGGATCTTGCTGGAATACACTAGCATGGGTGGCCTTCGGGAAGGAAAGCAGATGCTTATTGATATGAGGGGAGTGCAAGGGGGAGTAGAGGAAAGTTTAAAAATTAACAGAAAAAGATTCAGCTTTATCATTCCAAATAAGACCTTTCAGCTATGACTATCAGTAAGAAAATGAAAAGCAGGTCTGCCACAAACTGTGTGAAAAGCACATGAAGAGTAGTGACACTGGAGCATCCTGAAATCTGAGCAAGACAAGTTGGCATGCCCTAAATTGCAATACACTTATACTACTAATATGCATAAGGTGGATGTAGCACAACAGTTGTGCAACCCACCAAGAGCAGTGGGGTGCTTGGAGGCACCCCTCAGGTGTGCACGGTGGTGGCCCTGGGAACAATGTATCTGGCAGTCACAGGTGAGGTGGCTGTTGAATCATTAGGTATTTCTTATTAAGTGCTGACAGAAACTGAAGGAGTCAAGACAGGAGACTGCCAAGGACAGATCAGCTGTCTTACTACATAAGAAACTGGAAGATACAGGCCTTGGAGCAAGGCAGGTAAGCAGGGCAGAACAGGCAGTGGAGGGCCCAGCAACCTCACCTACAGATAGGGACTCCCTCAGTCCCCTCCCTCCTCACACTCCTTCTCTGTGGTATCTCCATTTCACCCAGCACAGCCAGGTTTCTCCCACCCCGTGACTCCGTGCAGGTTGTCAGTTTGAGTGTTACCTGTTTGTGGGCTGTATTTGCTCTATGGGAGTTGCAGAGAGAAAAGCCTGTGGGATGTGCATCTCCAAAACAGGGACTGTGTTTGTTTCTTGTTTTCCATGCACCCCCATCCCGCACACCAGTCTCCCAAGCCACTGTCTGCCCATCCCACTGCTGCCAATGCCCTGTGTTCCCTCTCCCCAGTCAGTGCCTCTGTGAGTTCCTCCAGCCTCGTTGGCTCCTTCAGCAGTGATGCTGTGTATCTCTCCCACGGTCTCTTCTCCCTAAGCAATCTCTCCTGCATTTTCTCCCAACCTGCAGTACGAGTTGTCTCTTTGAGGATAGGCAAGACTTGCAAAGCTGAGGTAGCAAGACAGGGTGAGATGGAGATGGCATCTAGGAGAGGTGCTGTTAATGACTCCCTTGAAGAATCCTGAAAGTTTATGGTAACGTGAAAGTGGTTGAGAAAAAAAAAAAAAAGCATTGGTAAGCAGACGTAGCCTCCTTTTCTTGCTTTCTTTTCAAATTTTCAGCCAGTAAAAATGAAATGTTCCTCTGAAATGTGAGGGCTGATCAGAAATTATGTCCAAAAGTTGCAGCTTTATGTGCAGACAGGCAGAGAACTGCTGTTGAGAAGAGTACTAGGTCATGCTTTCCTTGCCTGAGATGTTTTGGATTTTTTGTGTAACTGACAGGTGCTCTAGCACTCAACTCTTAAAGTAAGCTTCTTTGCATCTTGCACAGAACTAGTATTAACAGGAGCAAATTTGATACACCGTGAAAATTTGTACACATCACTGTTTTTCTGTGTTGGAAAGCTGATGCAGAGAAAGTCTCAGAGCTAAATGTTACACACTGAAC
>NW_009720178.1:38732-55690 GCF_000703405.1 Apaloderma vittatum | reverse complement strand
TAGGGAAACTAAAATAACACATGAATTTCTGATTTCAGTTTTTTTGCTTGCTTTTTAGCTCATACTGCTGATTTGCAATAACACCAGTGATAACTCCAGTGCGATTTTTGGCTATTTAGAGCTGAGGTATATGCATTTTCTGTGATTACTTAACCTGATATATTTACCAAGGTTAAGTTGCATGGAATACTCACACCTACTGTACAGATTGTTATATGATTAGCATGGTTATTAATCTTATAGGGAGTTTGTTTCCTAATACAATAATTTTATGGGATGCTTATTTGTCATTTGTAAGCTACAACACTTTTTTCAGTATATGGTAAACCTCTTCAAGTAAAAAAGGTCTTCTGCATCTAAGCATATCAGAAGCAATCAGTGTTCTTAATAGAAAAGAGATGTTATCCTAAATAATTATATCAGAAGCTTGAAGGAATAAGATTGAGATAGTTCTGTTTAAAAGAATTTGTCATATAAACCAAGCCTGCTAGATATGCATAGGCAGGTTGGGTCTCTAGATGGAAAATGTATTTCAGTCCACTGAAATATTGACAAAAATAATCATTGTGATGAAGTTTCTTGTGCAGTATGTGTCTTTAATTTCAAGTAGTTTTAACGGAAAATTTTTTTTCTGGAATGAAACTTTCATGTAGTGCTTATGCTACTATTTGAAATCTGGTCCTGCAATTCTGATAACAATCTCGATAATATCTATCAGTCTCAAATTACATTAGCTGAGAGTTATTAAGTTTGTGTGTAAGTGTCCTGTACTTGATCTCAGTAAGGCTTCAGGATAGTACTTAGATACATACATGAGCATTTTAAAATATTTTATGGACATCACAGTCAATATAGTGTTATATATATATATACACATAGATATTTGGAATGTGTGTTGGTTTCTTTATCAGGCATTCTTTGTCATGCATACACTCTGTGTGTGTAGTAAGAGACAGCATCAAGAAAAGAAATTTCTCTTCCTCAATACAATGAGAATAGCATCTGGTAGGTATTGCAGAAGCCATCTTCTAGTTCACAGAAATCAGGGATGCGAAAGAACAGTTGGTTATTTCTAACAAAATAAGTTTGTCTTATAATGTATTTTCTTGTGCTTCAGGACAGGATTCAAGTGGTTCGTAATACTATGTATTTGGAAGAAGCTCCTTGTTTGTTAATTTCTTCTCAATATTCACAGTTTGCCCATTACTTTAAGTAACTAGGTAATTGTCATGTACGATACATCAGATCTCAGCGCTGTCTCACATGGACTAGATGAATTTTCAGTTCTCCAAATATACAATGGTAGTGTGATGTCTGAGCTATGGCACTGCTGGAGTGTCCTTCAGAGAGCATGTTTTAAGTATTGTTAAGCCAGCTTGGGTGTCAACTGATGTTGTAATTTAGATTATACAAAAGGATAATTTCACAGAGTGGGGAAGCCAGATGTTGAAATCTCACTGGCTTTCAGAAAAAAGTTGCGAACATAACTTCCCTTTGTGCTTTTTCACAAACCTAAGTATGGCATTCATGTAGTTTTGCTTTCTTTCCTCCTTGCTCATATGATCTGTTTCTGGTGTTAATCAGAACTATTGTTCTCACATGGGCTGGTCTTGCAGGGTGGTGAGTTGCTAATCTGAACGGCTGCTTTAAACCATGTACAGTATTCCAGGGGTAACCAGGGATAAGTGCTCTGAAGTTGGTTTCCTGTTATTGTCTCTCTTTTATGAAATAGGCAGCCTCCTAAGCCTGTTCAAATAAACAGAACTGAAAAAGAAAAATACTTGTTTTGATGGCTGGGTGTTGGAGATATATGTACCAGTGCTTGTTTTTCTTTTCCTGGGCATGATGAAACGGTACATCGTAGCCACCTTATTTTGCTTGGCTGTGCTCCTTAGTTTCTCTTATGTGGATGCAAAATAATAAAAAAGAACTTGAGCCAGATCATCTTTGGGAACTTTTCATGCAGAACATGTCCCATTGTGCAGATTTGCACCATGCAGCAGAAAATACCAATTAAAACTAGCAATTTTGTTATAAGGTTTTGTAGGAAATATTGTCACACTGAGTTTACCTTGAGGTCCTGCATACCTTTTCTTTCAAGCATTGTTTTTACTCCAGTTGCTTTTGTTGAAGCCATTTTCAGTCCTGCCTAGAAACAGTGTGATCAGCACACTTGAGGGGCTGGCAAACAGCTGCTGGAGGGACAGGGACTTCCCAAGTCGGCTTCCCTGCTGGATCTGGTGTGTTGTAAGACTGGGATCAAGGTTGCAGCACCTGTATTTGTGTGGCCGTGTCAGGCTTTCTTATTCTTGTGGTATTTTGAATGTCGTTCTATGTATTTCTTAAGCACCATTGTCAGCTTAATCAACTGCTCCAAGCTTCCTGTTCATGCCCACGCAGTGCTGCTTCTGTTGTGCTGTCAGATCTGTTTGGGCACTTGCACACTTAACAGGACTGGGAATGGATCCACCTGAAAATAACCATTTATTTTGCTGGATTGTTTTACAGATGGATCAGCTCTCCGATCAAGTTCATTGCTTGGTTGCTTGAACTGTTTGGCTGCCAGAGCAGAGATGGAGCTAAGGTGGAGAAGTTGTTCAAACCAGCTGAAATAGTGCTTATGCCAGGCACAAAACCCATCTCTCACTGCTCTGCCATGAGCTGCTTGCGTAATACCCTGTGCATGTGAAGGACTAAAGACGTATCTTGTCCTTTTGTCTAGATCATTTCAGTCTTGCATAATACTGACAGAGGAAAAAAAAACACCCTGTTTTACGCTTTTTAAGAACCCCATTATTTTGTCTTCTCTCCCAAAGAATCTTGGGGACTTTTTAAAGTCCTCTTAAATGAAAGGTGAAGTGATGGCCAAGAGATTTCAAGCCAGCTTCCCAGGCATGCTGTTAGCAGTGGAATCGAGCCACAAGTGATAAAGCAGCGTTACTATCAGAGGAGCTACTGGGTGATATTGATGAGCCTACTTGGATGGAGTTTCTGAGTTTTGTGGCAAGTGATATCTTGCTCAGTGGTCATATCCTCCTTTATTCCTTGGTTTCTCTTGTCTCGCTGTTGGGTTTTTTTTTTTTTCACAATAGGCAGAACAGAAGGCACTTCAATAATAGCCTTTTAACACTGGAGGATATTTAAAGCTGCAGGCTTGCTTTCCCTCTGACCCATAATCATTATGGGAATCAGAGAACCACAGAATCATAGAATGGTTAAGGTTGGAAGGGACTTAGAAAATCATCTAGTTCCAACTCCCCTGCTGTTGACAGGGACACCTCTCTCCCACTAGTCAGGTTGCTCAATGCCCCATCCAACCTGGCCTTGAACACTTCCAGGGGTGGGGTATCCACAGCTTCCTTGGGCAACATGTTCCAGTGCTTCACCACTCTGATGGTGAAGAATTTTTTCCTTATATCTAATCTAAATCTACCCTCTTGCAGTTTCAGGCCAGTGCCCCTTGTCCTGTCTCTGCAGACTCTTGTAATAAGCCCCTCTTCCGCTTTCCCACAGGCCCCTTTCATGTATTGGAAGGCCGCTATTAGGGGACCCCGCAGCCCCAGCTGCCTCAGCCTGTCCTCATAGCAGAGGTTCTCCAGGGCTCTCATCATCTTTGTGGCCCTGCTCTGTACCTGCTCCAGCTGATCCATGTCCTTTGTGTACTGAGGAAAGTGGTACGTAGAGATTATCTTCCAGCATCAGAAATATCTTAAATCATTCAGGTGTGTGGTAAGGATGTGATTACATTTAGAAATGACAGAAACTGAGTTATGCTAAGACCAAAGAATAAAAGATGCATTTTAGTAGCTTACAATAAATGGAATAGGAAAGATGGAAGATTGTCTTAAGTTTGATTTCCTTCATTGCTTATCAAATGAGATACAGGCATGCAAATTAATTAATAAAAACATTTGCTCATTTTTGTCTTAAATGAACACTTGTGAAACTAATATATCCAGCTGCACAAATCTCATGTGAAGATCTTCTTTTCCCATGTTGTCCTGATCTCTGTGGAAATTTAGACTTCTGATATGAAAAGTAAAACAATCATCCTTGAAGTACAGTTGCTTCCAGGGGTAGGAGACTCTGCCAATACTGGAAGAACATTATTTTTCACATATTGTACTTGACATAAAAAGACTTCTGGTGTTTTTTTACTTGAATGTTTTTAGACACCTTTATGTTTGATTGACTGAAAAAATGTCTATTCAGATGACACTGCCCTGTGCCTATTGGTAGTCAATTGAGACGTTTGTCTGTAATTTTTAAACAGCTGGTCTTAAGCGTCTTCACAAGGACACGTACTTAACACCAGATACCTTTGCAGTTGTATCTGCTACATCTGTTAATAATGTTATTGCATGAATGTGAGTCTTGTATTCTTGGAAGAGTTTGGCATTTGCAAGATGAGAGTTCTGTGCTCTTAAATTCTCAGTACAGTGCATTGGCTTCTCAAAAATAAACTAACAAGCTGAAAAGGGAGAAAAGTGGTTCATTCATGAGCTGGCAGATGTAATTTTTGTCCTATTAACCCTGAAATGACATCTTACATTCATAATTGATTTTTTTTTTTTAAAAAAAGAAATAAGTGCACTTCAGTTTCTTATTCCCTTTTAAATTACCTGAATTATTGCAGGTCTATCTGAAAACCTGTGTATGTTGTACGCTGTTTTAAGAAAAATGGTGGCTGCCTAAGATTACCCACACAGTTGGGGATGAACTTGAAACAGTTCTGGGGTTCTTTATGTCATGGCAATAGATTGGTTCATGTTTGTGGTTTTCTATACTCCCAGGTTTTGTTCTTCAGAATTTCTGCCCAATATGTATTTGTGCAGTTAATTCTCCCTGACTGTAGGACTTTGAACTTGCTATTTCTGAATTGCATCCTGCCTGTTCTGTGTTTTTTCAAGGCCATTTCGAAGTCTGTTTTCACAGTGGTGCATGCAAAGTGGCTTTGCAAACTTTCAACTTGTTATCGTTTGAAAGGTGTCTTTGCTACCTTGTCAGCTAAGACAGTAATGAAAACATAGAATAAGAGCAATGCACCTGTCTAACATGAAACTCTTAGTGTGTGAAATTGCTTACAGTGATCTTATAGGGAAAATTATCCTTTTAAAAGAATTTTCCAACTTATTTTGCGGTCAGCATACCAAATCTGTAACTTGACAGTATTTCAGTGTTTGAATATGGGATGTTTTGTGACACAGTATCAAAAAGCCTTACAAAAGCTGTAGCTCTATCATCTCCATGATATCTCCTACAGCCATGGGCTATTTTCCCTTCTGACCACCCTAAGAAAAGGCTATTTGCTATGTGCTTGTTGTTCATCTCAGCGGACTATTTATTGCAAATGGAAATATTGACATAAGCAGATTTTGCTAGAACGAACAAAATAAAAGTATTCCATCAAAGGCATATTTTTATTCGCTTGAAAAACAGTAGGAATGAAATACTTGGGTAAATAAGATTCTTTTGAACAATCTAGCCATGTCAGCAGAGCTAGTGGTGCTGTAAAATACAGATCTCTCCCGCAATTAAATACTTTGAGGTTTCTGAGAAGAGAATAGTGGTTGTTTCCTACCAAACTGGAAGGAAGTTACAGCTTTAATGAGTGTGTCTGGATTACAGGATGTAACAAGAAAAGTCTAAGTAATTATAAATTCCCTGCTTCAGAGACATCTTGCAAGAGCTCTGAATAAAGACGTAGTTAGCAGCAGTTCAAGAATTGTGTTTCTCCTGTTGTGGTTTTTTGTTTGTTTGACTTTCATTTGAGTTTCAGTTTGTAGAAGAAGTAGATAATATATCTGACTGTCAGGTAGCTATGTGAGGAGTTCCGTATACATGCCACTTCAAAACCAAATGTATATTCTTATTAATTGAACTCAATATATTCCGCAATACAGATTAAGTAATGAAATGTCAATAGCAATGCAATGTCCTCAGTAATATGAGCTGTGTCTGCTGCTTCTCTTTCAGCGTGAATATATTGATCTACGGGCACCAATAAACAACATGGTGAGAAACTACCCATTGTAAATAAAAAAAAAGTCCTTAATCAGTTCCTACTTCCACTCAAATACCGTGAATATATTGATCTACGGGCACCAATAAACAACATGGTGAGAAACTACCCATTGTAAATAAAAAAAAGTCCTTAATCGGTTCCTACTTCAGCTCAAATACACTGATTTTGCCACCTTATTTCCTTTTATTTATTTCCTTTTTAAACTCCTCTCCCGTCTCTAGGTGATGGATTAACAGTTAGCTTTTCCTGATTTCAAATTTTCATGTCTTAAAAGACATTTAAACATTTTAATTTGCACTATGTTTAAAGCATTAGATCCTTGCATGTCTTTCTCTTCCACTGAAAGTCCTTTGCCAGAATACCTTCATTTGGTGCAACAGCACCAGGATCATGGAGCTGCTTTTACAAAACCTAGGAAGGTCTGTTTCACAGGATAGTTTTGATTTCTGCAAAGCTTGTTTGGCAGTAAAATTAGAGGTTGCTTAAGGCTGTTGCTGTATTGCCGCAGCACAGTGATATATCAGTTGCAACATTTCCTTAGATGAAGAGTAATTTCTAGAACTACAGCCAACTTGAAAGCAACAAAAATGATCAAAAGTCTCAAAAGCCCAATCTATGATGAAAGGCTGAGAGGAGAGGGTTTATTAAGCTTTGAAAAGAGAAGACTGAAGGGAGGTATGATAACAGTCTTCAAATACGCGAAAGGTCACTGCGGAGAGGAAGGGGATGAGCCTTTGCTTGTATCATACTTCTTGGCTTTTGAACCCAGTTCTGCAAGGTCACTAGATCCAAGAATTGTATTATTATGAGTGCTGCTGTGAAGTTATTGGTACTATTGTCAGTTCCTGAACCAGTGGAGCAATTATTTTTTTAGCTGGCTGAAGCTGAAATATTGTCTGCAAGCTGTTACCTTCTAAGTGAGTGAATGCAGGAGCTGCATCCTGCTACTTGCCTCAGCGACTGCAGGCAGGTTCTGCTATCACACTCAATTAATCTTTTCCTTTCACCTTTATCTTCTCTCACCGTGTTTTGGGAACCAGCTAGTGTTAGCTACAGTTGAGGTTTTTTATTTCATGTTCAGTTGCCCAGTAGAGTTTGGGCTGTTCAGTCCCAAAGGCTAGTTAACTTTTAGTGAAAAATGAGAAGAGAAAACAGCCTAAGAAAGTACTGTAGAGTCCCTGGCTCACTGTTTACTGTTGTTGCTCCTTGCTGACCCTGAGGGGTCCCAGAGTTCAGCAGCCAAATAGCCGCAATAATGTGTTCAAAGTTAGCAGGGCGGTTGGTTGTTTTTGAAAAAAATAATAATTGGATGTTCCGAGAGAGCTTGAGCAATTTTTGTTTTTCCTTGAAGTATCCTCTTCCAAAGTATCCCCAATCTGAAATCTGCAGTCACTATCAGGTTGCTCACATTTAACCCAGTGGGTCTTCTGACTGATTAGTCATTAGGTAGATGTCCAGAAATATGCCAGAATTTCAGATCAACAGGGATCAGGACAGGGGAAGCCTGCCAGTTTTAGATATAGTTATGGAAAGAAGCAGTCAGCCTTTCTTAAAATCCCAAACAAATTTCTTACTGTGGAAGGCTAAGTTTCAATTCTGCTGTAAATCTTGTAGGCTATTTTTGGCATTCAGTTATCTGCCATAGATTTGGGTATGGTTTCACAGTGAGCTTAAGACAAGGCTGCTGTTGAAATCTGTGGTCCTGCTTTGCAAATATATTGGTGAGTTTTCATGTAGATCATCCACTGGTTTTGATTTAGCCCCTGGCTGGATGTAAGGGCAGGAACAGACAGGAGGGGAAGGGCTGATAGCACCAGTGGAGGACTCAGGGCATGGCTTGTCACTGTGACCGAGTGTGAAACTTTATGCTCAGGACCAGGCTCAGGTCAGGCAGCAGGATCTGCACCAGCACTATGTGCTTTGTCCAGTTCCTGCCTTGTACTGGCAGTGCTGCCTCTCCTGTTTGCCCAAAGGCTGGACTTGATGATCTCAGAGGTCCTTTCCAGCCTCAATAATTCTGTGATTCTGTGATTTATCTTGTTTTTCAGCAATGTATTCTCATTGCCCTTGCTAATTCTCAGTACTGTGACATGCCAAGTTGATTGAAGAGGTCTCCTGAATGATGATCTCTATCAGCATACTAAGATTTTTTTTTTTCCCTTGCTTTCTCTCTTTCTGTTTTTTAGAGAGATTGGATCTTCTCTGGCTTCATGCAAATTGTGTCTCCTCATGGATGTTTCTAGAGCTGACCGGATTATCTGATTGTGTCTGCTGACAGGAGTCAAATTAATTACAAGGGACTCTGAGCAGTTAAGATTTCACAAGTATCTGTTGTGAGACTTGGCCATCACAATAAGAAATTATCAAATTAACTGGAAGTGACTGGAGTGAACACGAGAGGCAGTTAATGTATTTGTGGATGGCTACTTCTATCCATTACATTCTTGCTGTGTATACAGTTGCAACAATCAAGTAGCTGCATGTCTACAGCTAAGGAGGACAGCTTTAGGACCCACAGGACTGTAATTCCATGGACACATATACTAGCTAAGCCAGTCTCAGATGGATGAATCCTATGGTTCCCTGGCCCCAGACACTGGCTCACACCCTCAGGTTTGTACGTGTGGGGTGAAATAGGTGGAAGATGCATCCCATGAGAACTGACTTGAGCAAAACAAAGGGAAAATCTGTTTTTCAGCTGAGTAAGTGTCCCAATCCTGTTTATTGTAAAGCTGCAAAAAACATCTGTGTCTGCCAAAAGGAAATGGAGACATGGGATGGAAGAGAATGGGTGGACCCAGGAGGTGAGAAACTACTTATCTCAGAGGCAGAGCCAACTGATACTAAAATAAAATGTTTGTTGAACAATGAATTAAGGCAAGTGATGGCAAATCTGTTTAAGCTGTCCTAAGCACTTTCTGGGCACCAGCCCCATCTTTCCGGTAGTTTGTTCTAATTCCTAAGTCTCCCAGCCTACTGTTTTTGCAGTTGGGGAACTGATCCAGCTGAAAAAAGCAGAGTTTAGGTGCTGACTGGGGGTACAGTCAGTTTGAAACCAGTTCACCCTGGGACCTCCCAAAAATCTACCCTCATTATGAAGAGAACAGGATCAAACTGCTGATGGTGGGTAGAAGGTGGGAGTTGTTTAAGCTGGCATTACCACTAAAGAAAGTGATCAGCAAACTGAAGGACACATGTCTCTGTTCATATGAGAAGGGAAGTTAGTGCTGTTACAAAAACTCTGTGGAATTTTTTTTACAATTGGCTTAAAATTCTGTATCTTGAAATGAAAAGATTTTTCTTTTTCCAGTGTGAAAGCCGAAGCACTCATTCATAGGTACTGAAAGTCTCTTTCATAACTCACATTTTAAGTCACTGAGCTTGTCTCTACTATTTTTAATTTTCTTCTATAGCTGCTGAGTTTCTTCTGACTCTCTCTACTTAGTCATATATGAGTCTATTTTTTTCTACTACTTTTGTTTTTTTCTACTTTGTCTCGTTCACTGCAGCACATGATCTATTGTTTCATCCTTACACTAGAGTGATTGGATTCTGTTAATCTTACAAGGTAACAAAAGAAAAGGAACAAGAAAAAGGCTATGATTTGGAAAGTGGAGTTTGTGCTTTAGCATTTGGCTCTTTACAGGTGTGAAATTCTCTTTGCTAGTAATGGGCCCATCATCATATAAGGGAAGTAGACTGAAATTGAGATTGGCTAAATGAATAGTTCCCTGTTTACTGTTCTCAGTACTTCTCTGTAGTAGACAATCCAACTGCTTTCTTTTTCAGAAGTATGAACTATCTTTGCTTTTCATGAAGCCTGGTGGTAATGGTGGTGGCATGGTGATGACTTACCAGATGACTTCCTGCCTTGCAGTGGTAGAAGAGGAAATAGGACTGAGAATTCCTGGTCCCCAGTTCTTTATTTAAACTTCTCTATCTTTAAGTGTATTTCTGGTCTCTGTCTTGGAGTTATCTTTCTTAACTGTTGATACAGCTGATTAAAATGACAGAAGATGAATGCTGGAAGCAGGGAGATGTTTACAGCCCAATGAGATACAAGTCAGCACCCTAATCAGTGCACTTATGCTTGCTACTCACAAAGTTAATTTTTCTTTCGATATCCTGTGTAAGGAATTGATTTATACATACTGTGTAATTCTGGTCAGCTGAGCAGTTTCCTGTAATGTTGAAAAATGCAAAATCGACGCCATTCAATGTGGATCCATCATGTAACACACTCTTACCTATCATAAGACTTATGTGGGCAAAGTAGTTATCTGGTGTAACCTTATACTGGTGTGAGCTGCACAGAGCTGATGTCATACTCTGAAGTCATCCATTATTTTCAGAAGGCTTTGCTTGTCCCATCTGCCTAGGCTTTCAAAAATAGGTTTATATTAATAACTTTGTGGTAGGCATTTTAAACTTATGAAGTTCAACAAGGGCAAGTGTAGAGTTTTGCACTTGGGAAAGAATAACCCCATGTGCCAGTATAGGTTGGGGACTGACCTGCTGGAGAGCAGCGTAGGAGAAAGGCACCTGGGGGTTCTAGTGGACAGCAGGATGACCATGAGCCAGCAATATGCCAAGAAGGCCAATGGCATCCTGGGGTGTATTAGAAGGGGAGTAGCTAGTAGGTGGAGAGAGGTCCTCCTGCCCCTCTACTCAGCCCTGGTGAGGCCACATCTGGAATATTGTGTCCAGTTCTGGGCCCCTCAGCTCAAGAGAGACGGGGAACTGCTGGAGAGAGTCCAGCGCAGAACCACAGAGATGATGAAGGAAGTGGAGCATCTCCCTTATGAGGAAAGACTGAAGGAGCTGGGTCCCTTTAGCTTGGAGAAGGCTGAGAGATGACCTCATTAATGTTTATGAATGTGTCAAGGGGTAGTATTAGGAGGACAGAGCCAGGCTCTTTTCAGTGATGTCCAATGACAGGACAAGGGGCAATGGGTACAAGCTGGAACATAGGAGGTACCAAAAAAATATTAGGACACTATGAGGGTGACAGCACTGGCACAGGCTGCCCAGGGAGGTTGTGGAGTCTCCTTCTTTGGAGACATTCAAAGCCTGCCTGGACGCGATCTACTATGCGATCTACTGTGCGATCTACTGTAGGTGATCCTGCTCTGGCAGGGGGGCTGGACTAGATCTTTTGAGGTCCCTTCCAACCCTTAACACTCTGTGACTCTGGTGACTCTGTGAAATGCATTGCTACTATATTGAGATTTTTGTCCATCTAATAAATGTCCACCATGATAAGCAGTGGAACACAGTGCTTACTAAATTTAGAAGGGAGATTCTTGGTCTTAAATTATTCACCAAATTTTTTTTTTCTAAGCATCAGCTAGCTTTTAAGTAGTAAATGAATTGCTGAGTAGGTCTAAAGAAGAGCCTGTCAAATGATCAATATTTGAATTCAATAGCTCCATCAAGAATGAGATTCCAGAAGAAATGAAGTCTTTCTTCATTTGTCAGTCTTTAGAATTGAGACTGTAGCAGAGTTACAAATTACATCTTTCCTCTGGTGAAAGCTATTCATGGTGGATAAGTGTTAGTTACGCTATGCTGTTATCCGTGCTATTGATGTTTTTTCATGCTCACTTACTCAGACTTCCTGTGTTGCTGATTTTAATTCCATATGGAGGTACAATGGCATAAGAAGTCATCTGTGCTGGCGCAATGAGAAATCTCTTGTGAATGGATTATGACAAAGTTATACTTTTATAGCAGCTAGAGAAGCTATGAAATTAACAATTGATTGCCTCACTTTTCTATAGGTCTCTGCACTGTGACAGGAATATTACTGCTCTGCTTCTCTGCCTTGCTAATGAGGGAAGACTCAACTACGGGAAGAGATTCTAGCATCATGTGCTATCTTCATTAAGTACTAATTCTGCATTAAACCTGGGTTTTCCTCTTGAACACTGGGTGCATTGCTGAATCCAAAGCAGCTGTCAGAGACACAAATGAAAGCACTGTCATAAGCTACCTTGGTAGATTTTTATCAGCTCTTAGTGCCAGGTGGATTTGCTGAATGCATGTACTCATGCAAAGAAGTAATCAGTCTTGTAACACCTACCCACAAGCCTTCTGGGCACTCATTCCCATATGCTGCTTACACTTACTGGATCCCTCTTTGCATCACTAGCCTGAAATGAGAGACATAAAACCTTTCTTAGCATCTTTTGTCCCAGCCTGCCTACAATCTCTTCATTTTCATTTGTCTATACCTTTTAAGCAGCAGAGTGGTGGCTCTTCAGAAACCCAAAAGTCTTTATACGAGTTGCTTGACTGCAGGAACACATCAGATACCCAGTGTCAGTCTGAGCTGAAGAGGGCAAAATCTGCTACTTTAATAATGAAGGAGGAACACCAACCATCAGCTGCTGCTCTTTGACACAGAGTTGGGGAATCTGAAGGTTGCTATAGAGAAGACATAAAGTGGCTGAGGGGTAGTGGCTGGAAATCCAGTGGTAAGAATTCCAGTGCACCCCTGGGAGCATGGAGAGAGAGCAGAGGTATCCATGTCAAACATGGCATCTGCAAAGACCAATCAGCCAGCAAAGGGACGAGAGGAAAAGGAAAAGGGACATAAGTGGCCTTACCTTGCCCTGGAAAAAAGGTGAGCTTTGATTTGCAAGATGTGTATCATACAAAACATATAAGCAGCACAGATTAGGACTCAGCATCTCAGGACAGGAAGATGGAGGCCGTTGTCTTTATTCCTCTTTCAGAGGACGGTTTGAAACACGAATGTGCTTCATCTTGAAATCTCTCCTTCAGCTTTCTGTCTGGAGATAGCACCACTGTTCTTTTGCCAACGGATTTCCCGCTTCTTTCTTCATCCTGAACAGATTTTTGGTTTGGGTATGAGGGGACAGAAAAGTCAAGTGGGACTTTATTGCTGGGTTGGTTACCCATGAGACCGCAGCTGTAGCTCCGAGTTGGTAGAATGGCTGAGCTAGGATTGTAAATGCTGCTCCCCTCTACTAATTTCTGGGTTCCCTTTCTCATTCATGCACTTCAGAACAGCTGACAAATAGAGAAGAAAGAGGAAATCTAGCACTTCACAGCAAGTGAATCAGTTGGCTTTTTCAAAATGAGAAACCTTCATATACAGACTTAAAATGTTGTGTCTACCTCTTGATGAAATCTAAGTTGCCAGATGTTTGCATGCTTCTTTGTCTGTTCAAACCACTTGCCTGTTGAGACAGTTCCTAGGTTATCACATACCAGACTTGCTGCCTAGCTGATTCAATTTTTTTCTGGAGGGGAGTAAGACAGAATTTTTCACTTGCTAAGACTTCCAGTTATTAATTCTTTTGTAAGAAAAACATCTCTTGTCTGCCTCTGTAGTCTGCGATCCCTGTACTGTCACTTGATTACTTGAGATCCTTCAGTGCAAAATAGAGAAAGATTTCAGTGGTACAAATGGGAGCTGTCACCTCAGACATTGTAAATAAACTGTACAATGTAAATACATTGTAAATAAACTGTGGGGTTTTTTTCTTCCATTGTACTATGTAAGGGTGAGGTCCCACAGTATAACATAGTAGGTCTAAAGATTACTGTCACATGAAAACGCTATTTTCTCTCATTTCTCCCTCTCCTCCCCTCCCCTCTTCTTGCTCTTCCTCTTGTCACCAGATGCACCATTCTCCCCTTCTTTCTCAGTATTCCTCTTGCCCTTGGTGGGCCAGTTCTGTTCACTGAACCCAAAAAAACTAACTCAACACGAGCAAGTGAATGTTCTTCTGAGGATTTAGCGAGCCAGATGAGCTCAGCTAAGCTGCCAAGCTTTTGGAATGCCCAGAAAGGAATGGCAGAGGAGGCAGCCCACCCTTTGTAGCAGCAAGATCTGGCTCTTAGGTCTGGCCAGCTGCAGTGTGAAACCTTACCTGAATGGAAGCTTGGAGAAGTCTGAGAAGGGCACAACATAACCACTACTGCTGCTAACTGGCCTACCCACCTCCTTTACTTCAACAACTGTTTTGAATAATCAGAAGTTAAATTTAACCCCAAATTTCTTCCCGGGGAATAAGTCCCTCTAAGAATAATTCTGAACAGACAGAAGATTAATGGCAGAATGAGGAAACAACAGGAGCCAGTGGACCTCAAAAAGAACAAAGACGGGTCTAATGTGTCTTCTAATCCCTGGGAGTGGGCCCTTCTCTCTATTATATTTGCACATAGTTTGACCAATTTAGGGCAGCTACTTTTTTAGCATCAAGGATTTTCAATGCACGTGGAAAAAAAGGGAATGTTTATTATTGTAACATGCACATAAGGATCTACATACAAAGCAACAACCTCAGTGCAGCATACCGCAGCCCAAGCTTTGTCCTACTTTCCAGGCACTCTGAGTGTGTTAGAGAAATTGTGGTCCTCGCCATCTTTGCTCTAGCAGCTGTATTGCTTCTGTGGCTACACAATACAGCCTCAGGGCAGGCACAAAACGTGGCAGAAGTATGCCAACATTGTGAGTGTGACCATGCTGTAGAAGGGTAGGCTAGCACGTGTGGATAAACTCTGATTAATTACCTGTAGGACTGGCAAAAGTTAAGTCACGGGTTTTTGCTTTGCACCTCATGCATTGCGCAGCAGGTACATTATTTGTCTGCCTGACAAGCGATGCTGGAAGGATAAATCATTCGTGTAGCACTTTGTTGCTCCAGTTACTATATCTTGAACTGACTAACTGATCAGGATGAGCTACCAATGGGGTATGAGCATAGTCACTTTTCCACACAGAGGTAGCTTTTCTAAGCTGGAAATGGGGGAGATGGTGTGCAGTTTGAAGATGTTTGTGCTGTAATGTGTCCCTGCCACACTGCTGATGTCCTTGTTGTTTCTGTGAATAAACTTCAGCACATTCCATGTATCAAAACAAAAAGTGCTCATTTAACAGTTAAAATCAACTGTGTTTTATTATCTTGTGTAGCGCTATTCTGCTTCCAGCCTGATGTCCTTGGAGGATATTGCTTTAGGTGCATTTTAACTACAGGCATTTCTCCTCTGCTAGTTTCTCAGCAGACAGGGATTAGGATGCGGTACTTGGCTGAAGCGGTCCTGCTGACAGATTGCAGTGACCTTGCTGTGACTTCTGTTCTGATCTCATTGGCGCTGCTGGAATTTGACACACTAGAACATGAGATACTGGCTCCATTAGGCCACTAACGGGTATCCAGAGCATTGTGTTCCTGCCTCCTTCACCATCTGATGTAGGTGGCAGATAGTTCTGATTTATCTTTGCTATGTGATTTAGGAGGCTTAAGTCTCTATCATCAGCCAGTTGATGCCCTTGTATTTTCATGTGGTTGTCTTTATCATATGCAGGTGTAGAACTTGACACGGGCTTGTATTGTAGAATCATAGAATCATAGAATGGCCTAGGTTGGAAGGGACCTTAAAGATCATTTAATCCAACCTCCCTGTGATGGGCAGGGCTGGTCTCCTTGTCTTATTGCTGAGTGCTCTGGAATAAAAGGAAATTGTTGGCTTACTTGAGCATGGATAAAATACACTAAATATTTTCCCATGCATCTTTAGAGGCAGATCTTAAATTTTTTTTTTTTTGGTGAAATGTACAGTAACATTTTATTTTATTCCTGCAAGGTTAATTAGTTCTTGGACTGCATAGATTGGCTTTTATTTTTATCTAGTAGTAGTGTGGAAAATAATACAGTAAGGAAATTTATATCCTTAATCAAAATACT
This sequence comes from Apaloderma vittatum, assembly GCF_000703405.1. Lineage (NCBI taxonomy): Eukaryota > Metazoa > Chordata > Aves > Trogoniformes > Trogonidae > Apaloderma > Apaloderma vittatum. The sequence continues at coordinate 39,946 of NW_009720178.1, read as the reverse complement.
TCACGGTTTGCTCTGAATGCCAGATTTTGCTTTTAAAATGATTTTTTTTGGATGTGTCCAATAATCACAAAGCTGGACAAAAAGATCAACAAACTGAAACAGAAAACAACTCCACATGGGATGATATCTATAGCACTTTTTTCACCCCATGGATAAAAAAAAGAAAGTCAAGACTTTTCCGAAGTCCAGTTTTGTCAGTCCTATTAGTTGGAATTTCATGCTATTAATTTAAACATTAGGGAAGTTTATGACCCTGAAGAACATGACTTGCAAATGCCTTGTTATCAAGAGGAAACAAATAACAAATCTGGCCCGGAGGGAGCACAGGGAATAGTTGTAAGCAGCAAACTACCTGACACGATTAACAGAAAAATAAGTTGTGGATTTATAATTGCAACTCTACTAGCTGAAAGTAATAGATATTTATTTCTGGGAGTGGTTAGACACCACTGGCTTCATCACTGTCAAGGTGGCACTTACCTTGCAGGATTCTGGCTCCCCTGGGTGGAATTCCCAGCCTGCTGTTAGACCCTATGGCCCCAGGGCAATCCGTGGAAAGGCATGTGTCTCAGAGTAAGATGCAAAGCAGACTGCAGCTGCCTAAAATATCAGACATGAAGTGCTGAATTGAAGGTTTGAACTCCACTTCTTTCTCCTGTCTCATCCTAGGCTGTAGGAGTGTGCCTAGGCTAAATGAGAATCCATAGCACCCTGTGAAAATGGAGTAGGTGACCACTGGTGTGTAGAAGAGCATGGATAAGCTGTGGTTGGCTGGGGACAACTCCCTGCTGGGGAGGCTCTTTCTCATCCTTGATTATCCATACATTTTACAACAGCCTGGTCACAAGACTCCATCCTCCATCTGAAGAGTCCTATGCGGACACAGGAATTTCGAAATCTCAGAAACAGTGAGGGCAACTGATAGGAGTACTTGCAGGGCAAACCACGAAGCAATTGTCAGCGCAGGTATGAATGCAACTCACATCCCTCAAATGGTATAACTGTGCCACATTTCTCCTTTCTCTGAACAGAGGATAATTGGCAAGCTATAGAACAGAACTGATAATACTGATAAGGTGAGTTAATGACTCATAAACTGTGCGAATGAGGCTATTCCAGAATGGAGTTCAAGCAGGAACTGTCAAAAAGAGTTTAATACACAGGACATGTTAAGGACCAATCTCTCTCTTTTACACTTTCAGCTCAGGGATTAT
>NW_009720178.1:0-38701 GCF_000703405.1 Apaloderma vittatum | reverse complement strand
GTTCTGAACAAGCAGGTATTCTTTACTGGGAAACACTGAAGATTCCCTGATTTTCTTGGTTGCCTTTCTGAGTATAGGTGCACGCAATTAAAGACAGATTTATTTCTTCAACAAAAAGAAGAAATAGGCAGAAATAGACTTGCAAAAATCTTCTCTTTTACTTGACCTTAGCCACATGTCCTAAATTAGGGTTAGAAAATCCCATAGCAGTGGTTATAATCTGCTGAGTACAGCAGTTAGAGTTCACAGTGCTTTTTTATAATGATCATAAAGCTGAATTTAAAGCTTTAGGCAACTATGTTGAATGATGATAAACTAGTGCCCTGTAGTTTGGTGATTTAAGAAAAGACTATACATGCAGTTTGCCAATTTGTTTTTCCTAGATCATGTTATGGTTGAAGAACATGTTGACCACTATGCTGGTTTCCTAGAAGAAAAGCTAGTTGCTTTATGACTTTTTGTTATTGTTGGTTATTGAAACAAAATTACTTAGGTATTTCAATGGTCCTCTTTTCTGTTGTGTCCAAGTTCTTCCTAAGTATCAGTTGGTTTCTCCTCAGAATTTCATTGGCATTTCTCAAGTCATCATAAGTATTTGCAATTCTGTAATTATTTTTAATTTTGTAATTCTGTAATTATTTGTAATTTGTAATTATTTTTTTACTAAGGAAAAGTCTTAATCAAGAGATAGTTTCCAAAATCATTGTCAATTGAAGAATTCTTCACCGGGCAACATGTACACAGCAGTGTCTAGTAGTTCAAGAATGTGCTATTGAGACCTATTAAGACATTACAAGATGGCCTGATTCTTTTCTTAGAGGTTGGGTAGACTTCTTTTCAACAGGTTAGACCTCTTAGAGGTTGGGACCTCAGGCTGTGGTTCCACAGTATGAGGTATCTGGCGGCAGTCCCAGATAAAGGGATTCCTGCTTACTTCTCCTAGTAACTCCACATACTCTGTCAGGAAGTCATGAACCAGATCAAGGAACTAATCCACGTTAAAAAATAACCTTTGTTTTGTTTTTAACTTAGACTGACTCCTTCACGGAGTTCAGGGCAGGGTCTCAGAAGTGGTGATGCAGGGGTGGTGTTTCACAATGCAGCTGTGAAGGACCTGCTTGGCCAATGGGAGGTGAAGATGGTGCTCCAGAACAGGATGTTTCTGCCAAAAATTTATTACTGTGGGACTATGGTCTCAGATTTCCCATCTTCCCTAGAAAGAACAAAGCTTTTTTCTTGTCTCCTTAATGCCTCCTTGGCCTTACTCTAAATAGACCCAGGACCTGCGCAACTACTATTTAACCTTTTTTTTTTTTTTCAGTAAGGCCACAGTGAGAGCATTTTAGGTTCACTCTATGAGCAGATTGAAGTGTTTTGTTCCACTATTGACCACTTAGGTCTTGAAAGCTACTTCCCTACTTCCTATCTTCAGTTGTTGCTGAATCAATCATTTTTATTGACTTGCTTAAGCATAGCATGGTCAAAGGTTGGGGAAACTATGAAACTACAGGTAGCTAAAAATTCTCCAACCTAAAGACATGTTTGAGGAGTGATAACGTATCATCAACAGCTTTGCAAGTGGAATGACAGACTCTGTTAATCATTGTGAATAGTCTGCTCTGAAGAGTTCAGACATTGTCACCAAGGAGTGGTCCAGTCCACCCCTCATTAGAGTGATGAAACGGCCTTATTTCAGAGGGCTGAGGCCAAACCTTCAAGGTACAACTAGTTAGCCTGCATTGCTGGGGTGTGGGTCCTTTCCCACACCCTTGGAAGCAGAGCAAACCAAAGGTGGTGCTGACTGGAATAGCAGAAGTTGCCCCACCAAATGGCAGTTTCCACAAACCCAATCATAATCCCATGATCTGGGGGAGATCTCCCACTTCTGTATGGCCTGTGAATTCGCTCAGGCCTTGGTACCATGACTCTTCCTGCCCAACATCCATACCCCGTCCTGGGTCACCCAGCACTAGAAACTGAGGCTGAATGGTGAATGGGCACACGATCACATTTCTGTTGGATGCATTCTCATGTGGATATTGGCTCTGTGTGTTTATTCAGGCTTTACAGTGGCTACGCAAAGATGGGCAGTGCTTGATCTGGCCTAAAATCTGCCAGTGCAAAATTAATCCATCAGAAATGCTTTATTGCATTTGAACCATCAGGGGGAATTTATACTGGATAACGGCCTAACATGCCATGGCCATGGCACTTCTGGGTCCATTTCCTGTCACCTTAGAGGAGAGTTTACCATAACACTGAAGATATATAGACCAGAAAAAAAGTGGGACTGGGCACATTTAGGGCAAGGAGTACTGAAGACATTTCTCTGATAGCTGGAGAGGAGCTGGTTTTGGAACTGATCATCAAGAAGCTTCCAGAAGACTCTGCTGTCAGGAAGGACATAGAGCAAAGGATCTCTGGATTCAAAAAGGCAGCTGTGGGAAACACTCTCATTAAAGAATGAAAGCAGAAGGTGGGTCTATCTTCTACTACAGAGTGAAGAGAGCTCTTCCCTGCTGTTGGACAGATGTGTCCCAGAGTAATTCCTGTAAAGGATACTGCTTAAAACATCGTATCACTGGTTTTGTTAGGTCAGGGCGATGTAGACCATATTTGAGTAAAGAAATGTGTGCATCCGTGTGTATAAACACAGGCAAGACCATGTCATTGTCTGAGAAACTTAATATCTAACTATAAACTGTACTTTCAAGGCTCGTACTGGAAGCACTGCTAACAAAAAGAGTTTAATTACTATCCTTGGAGCCTGGTTCTCACCCAGAACTGCCTGGTATTAACAGCTATATGCTGTCTACCATTTCTTGCCCTCTAAAAATAGACAAGAGGCTATATATTATAACTAAAGGCATAAAAAGGAATGATTATTATTTTTCAAGGGAAAAAGGCAAAGGTATAGCTTAAAACGGAGACATAGGAGGGGAGAGTTCAGCATGTTGCCTTTGGAAGAAACAATTATTAAACATTTACTCAGGCCAAGAGATTCCCAGATATGTTTATCTAGAGAAGGAAGATAAATTAAAAAATGAAGTCAGGAGTAACAGTTTGTAAGTAGGCTAAGTAGTTCAAGAAATGAGTCAACTTGTCTGGAAAATGTTGCAAGCTCCACTTCAGGCCAGCCTGCCCCTCCCTGCTCACAGGTGAATGTTCTTGGGAACGGTGATTTGACCAGTTCCTTTGCTGGGTAAGCAAGGAGCAGCTTGGCTGAGAAAATATTATTTCTAATGCTTTATTTGTAACCTTGAGAAGATCTTCACAGCAGCAGAAGTTGCTGAATAGAGTGGGTCATGACATTTTGACAGAAGTTTTCCACTAGAAAATGCTATTTTAATGCTGAAGTGTTGGAGAGAAAGATTTGATGTTGACAATGTTTCGGTCTTAAAAAAGATTGGTGAAAATCTGAAAAATGTCTTGGAAGGAAGAGGTTTTTGTCTTTTTTTAAGCCAGCTGCCTTCCCTCCTGGGACCTTTCATGTCAGGAAACAAAACTACTATCATCTCTTCCTTTTGTATTTTGGGACTAGTTGTTGAATTCCCAGTTCATCTCCTGTTTTCAGCTCTGTTGTTGATGCCTTTATGAAAAGGCTGTAAACAAAACAGAAGATGAGACAAACCTTCAAATACCTAAAGTATTTTTTTTTGAAGCTCTGTTTTAGGAAAAAGAAATTCTGAAATAAAAGCAAAGTAATACAGTGGGAGACTGTATTATAATTACTTGCCAATTCTGTTTTGAATAGTTGATTTTATGCCACATGTTCTAAAATCTCAGATTAAAACTGTCTTCTTTGGTCTTCCTGGATAATTTTCATCCCTTATCTCTACTACTAAGACTTGAACTGCTGGATGTAGTGACAGCCAGTGACATGTCACTGCATATCGTATCCTCTCACTAACTTTATTAGTTTTACCGAGCAAAGGTCTTGGGACCTGCAAGTGCCATCCTAGTGATTTGTTTCTTTTCCCAGTAATGGCTTCTTATGAAACCAGTGCAGAAAACGGTATAGGTAATGACTGTTTCTGTAGAGATAGTTTTCACAGTTACTCTGCTTCATGACTCCTTCTTTGCCCATTCAGTATTAAGAATATGAATAAAAATGAAACCATTAATTCTCTGCATTCAGAAAAGATGGGGAAGTAGCTCTCTTCCTCATTGTCTTCAGCAACAATGTTATTTTTAAGAGCTTCCCACGGGATTTTTTTGGAAATGGATTTGGAATTCGAGATCATTATCAAATTTGCTGATTAGTTCAGTCACTTGGGTGCCTGCTGTCATTAGCTGCCATTTCAGTTCCACTTCTTCTCAGAGTACTCTGCTGCCGAGGAGCTGTGCCCTGTGCCTTCCCCTCCTTCCTCCACACTTGCCAGATCTCTTTTTCAGGGTTTCACAGTTGAATGTGGATCTAAAGCTGCACCATGCAGAGCCAGGCGATGCTTCCACTCCTGGACTAGTGTCGGATGAGTTTGCTCTGTGCTAACAAGTCCGATGAGGTGATACAGAGACAGACTGCTGTCAGAAACACGGCAGGTCTTCCTCCACAGCAGCAGACTGTTTTACAAGCATGTACTGGTTCAGCCAACTGCAGCAGGTGTCCCCAGGCTGGAAGCTGTTAGCAGTACATCAAAATGGTACACACAACAAAATCCAGCCGGCTGTCTTTATGCTGGAGAGGATGGGAAGCAGGTTTTTTGGCAACTGTCAGACACTCAGATACCTTCTCCTGCGTCTGCCCATTGGCCAGCATAGAATCAGGAACTGCTGCTGTTGCTGCCAAGGAAGAACACAACTCCCTTTCCAGCAGCCAGCCACCACCAGCAAGGTGTGCGTGTTTGCATGGTGTGGACTTGTCTTATGCAAATTTTCCATGCAGGATTGTGCCAAGTCACTGGAGGTGATCATACCATGTAGAAATTAGTGGGAAAGGTAATAGGATTTGCCAAATAAGGTATCTGGAGAAAGTGTTATGTTTATAACTGGAATAGCTAAAAGTTGAACAAAAGGATAGGGGTGAGCAGAGAGAGAAATAGGTCATACACTATATTAGTAGAACTGGAGTGAGCATTACTATCAGGTCATTTTCCTATCACCTAAACCATAGACTCATGCTCTAGGTTCATCGAGCTTACGTCTGCTTTGGAGACATTTTTCCTGGAAAACATCATCTCTACTTACCTCAAACTACATCACACCACAGGGTTTACACTTGTTGTGGCCACTCAGCATCTTGACTCTGGTGTTAAAACTGGCAAAGGTGCAGATAATATCCCCTTTGTCAAGGCTAACTGATGGAAAAAGGTGCTAAGCCAACATCGAATGCCAACTCTGATAGCAGGTTGACGTAAAAGAGGCTGAGGAACCATATAAGACTGCTGCCCTGGTTATATAACCTGGAATATTTTCTGTAAATGCTCAAACTGACGTGCGTTGTGTTTTGGCATGTGTTTGTCAGTGCCCTTGTTTTATAGCCTTGCTGAAGACTCATTGACAGATGGCACTCAAGAGAGTGCTTTTTATAGGTGCCAGTGTCCAACTCAGATACAGTTTCTGAAAGCAAAAGGTGTTTGGGGGTGGAGGGATCTGACACACTGCCAAAGCAATTTGTAAAAGGTGCTTTAATGGTATTTCATATTCTTCAGAAAGGGGAGGTATGTGGGAGATGAACGAGGAACGTTGATTCTCATGGATGTTGAGTCACCAAATGATTCTGGTAGAAGGTGAGCAGCATTTATGAAAAGGGAGAACAAAAACCCCAGGAATTTAAAAGGCACGTACTCTGTGTGCAGGAGAGGCAGGATTTGGGCAGTGCCTATCTAACCTCGTATTCTGTAGAATGATTTCTTGTCAGAGCTTGACTCAGTCCTCACCTGGAGACTAAGTGTGTTGTAAGTGAACCAAGTGTAGGCTATCTAGTGCTTCATAACACCTTTCTCTTTTGTGGGACAGGGCCCATGGGGCTGACAGTTACCCCAGTGCAGGCTGTGCCCTCACCAATGGGGTGCTTTCCCACAGGGGCCGAACATGGTGGGCAGAGCTGGGTGCTAGTAACAGGCTCCATCGACAGCCCCAGACTGGGGGAATGGCTGAGTGTCTGTCTGGGAACCAGAGGAGATGGAGCCAGAGACAGGGTTGGAAATAAGGCTGCAGCGTTGCTCTGAACTCCATGCATGAGGCAGGGCTAGAGACTGGCACTCCTGTGGCATCACTAGTGCAGGGACTGATGGCTCTTGGCTGAGCTGAAATGGGGTCCCTGGCCATGGGCAGGGCGGTGGGAGAAGCCCCAGGTGAGGCTCATCAACAGCAGTAGTGTCCTTAGGACTCTGACATGTAAAGACAAAGGTGTGAGTTTGCTGCAGGATGACTCAGGTGCAGTGGCTGTCCAGTTTTACCAGAAAGAGGAGTTAGAGGTGGTTTCAGCTGCAGGAATTGCAAAGAGTACTCTGTCCCTACTTACCACTTTACAGTAAGGTAGATAGAAGTAAAACATGCATTCGTTATTCCACTGTTATTAAACCCTTTATTCAGTGGAAGTATCTCGATCTCAGTGTAACTACTGTTCCTAGCTCTGGGGCTGGAGGATTTGCAGGCTTTAGCTCCCTCTTACATTTTTGAGAGCCAGGACATGGCAATGCAGACGTTGATTCCGGGTCTTCTGGTTGGCACGTGTTCTGGGTAGTGGGGATTCAGGCTTCCAGTTGAGGTGTTTGGGGACAAAATTGCAGGCAGGCTGAAAAACAAGAATAGTCAAGGGATTTATTAACCACAGACACGTTGCTCTTTATGTACACTAGGGAGCTATACATATCCCTGAAACAATGCAGGTCCATAAAGTACCTTTTGTGAAAGTATGTGACAGAGACAAATACAGAATCCGTTTATTCTTGGAAGAGTTCAGCTGTGGGATGATCCCTTCTCTTCTGGAAGATCTGAATCTACTACACACTTCACAACTTCTGCAGCAAAAGAAGCAAGACTGAAGAGCCAATAGTCTTCTCTGGAAGGCATCTCCACGTGCGATCTTGTGCACACTGAATGAGGTACAGAGTCTTTGCAAAACAGTCGTATATATTTGTGAAGTGAGAGATTATAATATAGAGCAAATACATTGTAGTGCAGGAGATGAAAACAGGGTAATACAAGCAACGGTGTCATTTCCTAATTCTTTTCTGCCTCCTCAGACTTACTTATTTTTTCTGTGACACGTTGGTTGTGGGCTACTTCAAAGGGCTTAAAAGGCAAGTAAAAAATCCTTCACAGTATGAGGCCTACTTTATTAGATTTTCAAACACCAAGAAGTGACTTCACCAGCATGGCAGTGATATTGATGCCCCATGTAAGCCGTCTGAAGCTTTTAGATTAACTGGGACATACTCCCATCCTTCCTGTGTATCCTCACCAGAGTGGAGGGGCGTCGTTTGCCCATGTCATGTTTGCTACAGCAGGAGAATTGTGAGATGCCTTCCCTGAAGCAGACCATATCCTGGTGGGATTTCGTCTTTCAGCCTTGTATAGATGGCTTTTTCATATTCACCATAGCCTTTTATTCTCAGTTCTGAACTTCAGCCCTTATGATTCCTGTCCCAAACTCCTCTCATCTCATGTACATGAGAAAAAGGTCTTCTTTTACACCAGGCTATTCCCTGCCAAGTTGCAAACTTCTATCTCAAAAAATATCAGGATAGAAAGGTTTCCAAAGAAAAAGTTTTCCTGCATTTTTTAGCATAAGTAAAATGTGAACAAACCTGGCTTTTCTTTGGCTTCATTCTTAGATGTTTTTGCACGTTTTGACTGATGATTTCTTAAAGCAGATGTCCAGCTGGAAAATTTAAGCTATGGGGGTGGAGATCTGGCAAAGTATTCCGAACTAAAAAAACACCATGGAATGGAAGTTGTCAGACAATGCTAATTATAGGTGTGGCAAGCAGCTATAACAACCAATAAGACAATGCCTGCTGTCTCTTTCTCCTTTGCAATGTAATATTCTTACACTCTGTTGCCTAATTTTAGAGTAAATGCACACTAGCAGTTCACAACCAGGTAATGCTTGTAACCATCTGGAACAGACATTATCTTAAGATGGGAAGTGGAGGAAATACTTTTCCATGTGGTTGTGATGCTGTCTGTTCCTGACCTCTCTAATGGCTGGGAAAAGCAATCATTGGAGGGAGGAGAGGAAGGAAACCCAGGGGGAGAAGGTGGAGCAGGACAGAGTGCCAGAGTGTTAGAGCCAGCAGTGTCAGTAGGTGCACAGACAAAAGCAGGAACAAAGATTTACAGTGAGCAAGAAGCAGAATCTCTGTGTGGATGAAACCAGTATCAGGGAGTGTAAGGAGCACTAGGAAGGGAAGAGAATGCAAAAGATTACTTTGAAGAAGCAAAAGTACAAGAATGAGTTAGAAAGAATAAATAAGAACTGTGATTTTAGACTAATAAACATTAACAAACCTGCATGATGGTCCAGTCTGGTTCAGAGAAGCTGCTATCTGTCCCTGAAATGATGACAAGGAAAGTCAGTTGCTACTTTAGTAAGTATTTTCTCTGAATAAAGGGCAGAGGGAAAAATTCTATCCACGAAGTATTGGACTAAAATCTATGCTTTTCATATAAAGAGAAGAAAAATATTTTGCATTTTTGTAGCTTTTTGGGGCTCCATTAGTACTCAAATCCTGCCCAGTGCTTTAATTCAGCCCTTCTTACCTGCCTCTGCTTTCTGCATATGGAATTCATGAGGAAGTTCTGCATGGATTTTGTTGAGCATCAAAGGTGCTTGATGTGGCAGCTCATAAATGCCTTAACTTTCTCATACTGCAAGTTTTAGGATGTGCCAGCAGGTAGTAATTTAATATAACTTAATTGTTTTTACTGTAGTCCTGCAATCAGAGCAGTATTAACAGACTGACCAGCATGAACAATAAAGACAGGCGTAGTTTGGTGTCAACCGTTGTTAACAGTTGTTCATTCACTTTAATGTCAGCCCACTTTCAGATACTGTAAAAATAGGTTGCATTGTATCTGGATGGAGTAAATAGCATGCTAAAAATTTGTGTGGATGTGTTGTGTGACAGTCACTCTCAAAGCACTGTCATAGTTCATCACAGTAGTAAGGTAAAGCAAGATCATGATTTGCAGTGGTTGAGGAGAGGAGAGCAGAGAAGAGAGGAAGGGTAAAGGGAGGGGAAAGGAAGGAGAAAGGAAAAGAGAGGGATATATCGTCATGCTAGTTTCTTTCCTTCTGGAAGCTACATTGAATTTTGTAGAAAATGTTTTGCATGGCAGAAAATCACCAAGTGTCTCTTGAATTTAAAACCCATAAAAGTTCATTTTACAATGTTCATATTCACAGCAGAACCAGAAAAAAAGTTAGGCAAGACTGTGTGAGAACCCACATAGGGTGATGGACACTGGTGGCCTTTGACAATCTTGAGCTGCCTCAAGAATGATAGGGTTATGCTTATAGCTAGAGAAAGCACAGTTTGGAACAGAAGTTTGTATCTCTCATTTCACTACAAAATGATAAATTTAGTCATAATGCAGAACTATGCATTATTACGCTGTTTTTGAAACATGTCAAAAAGGAATGTCTTGCAAATCTGAAAAAAATCTGAAGAGTGGAAATCTTAGTGAGAATCAATACACGATCAGCTTGGCTGCAGTATTACAAGATATGCTGGTTGGGGTGTAATTCTCCTGCTTTGAAGTTAAACTGTGTTTCATACCCTGCTTGCTCTCAGCATTGTTTTTCAGTCCCAGGAAAATCATCTAAATCAGCTTATATGATTCTGGAAAAAAAAATTCTCATATTTAGATTGGCTGAGCCAATGAAGATATTTTTGAACTGGCTTCAGTAACTTTCTGTAAGATAACAGTTGGCTTTCAACCAAAAAAGCTGAGGAATTAGTCAGTCATGACTGAAATCAGAACAGTATAGCTGAAACCTGTTGTTTAATCCATGTTCTCCCACTTTTGAAACTATCGTAAGACAGTATATAGTTTGGAGTCTTCGTGAAAAAATAATGGCTGAATACCTGTGAAATCTGTCACATAATAGTAGAAGTGCTGAGAGCACTACGTTAGCAAATTTGGAGAGCTGGCTTTGCCAGTCTTTTTTGGATTTTCTTGGGAACTTTTCATTTCAGCATCTCCAGCTGTAAACTTTACTGATGATTTTGCTCCCACAGCATGTTGTAGCTTTCATCTCAGTGGATTCACTGAAATGAATAAAGTGCCATTTGGAAGAGATGGGCCTTCTGTTCTTAAAATATTTGATTTTATGGAGAGTTTTAGACAGATTGTCTCCTATGTTTAGGGAGTTCTGACCTTTTTTCCCACTTCAGAGTCCTATATGAGGAGCTTGCATTACTTTCTTTGCACCTTAAGATGCATCATGTAAGGCGTTTCTCTGAAGCCAATGCCTTTTCTGTGGAGTGTGCTGCTGATTCAGCAAAGAACAAAGGTACTTAGTGGCACACTTATGGCTTCATCGTTTGTGTCTTGAAATAAGGACAGTATCTTTGATTGTGATCTAACCAATTTTATGAATCAGCTAGAATGATATTTCCTTATGAAAACCTCATTTAGGATCATGCAGTTCTGAATAATGTGTTGATATACTAGGTGATTTCCAAAATCAATGGGTCTGTGTTCCTCATAGTTCCTCCTGGTGCCGTCTTGTGGCTGCTCCAGACATTCAAGCACTTATCTCAGAGCCACCATCATACCTTAATTGTTTCTCGTTGTTGCTCAGCCATTTGTTGTAGGCATAGCAGTTGTGATTTCTGTTATCTCATTTAAGGTAACTTTTTTGAGTTTGTTTTGGTCTCTTCTTCTTTAATAATTTTGAAACTTTATAATTATTTAATTGCTTGCAAATGAAATAAAAGATCACTCTGTTTTAAATACTTAAATTGAAATATCCAAATCTAACATGATCTTCTGGGGCTTTCTTTGTAGGCAAAAGAGAGAGAGTGTGAACTCCTTGGAGCAATGAATTTGCTGGTAGTCACAAACCAGGACAAGATGAAGGGGTACTCAGTATATTCACTGACTATACAACAGTCAGGAATGACCACTGTACACTTTGGCATCTGGGTTTTAAACTCCTGAATTAAAAAAGATGAATTCTATCTTTCCTGAAAGAGGTAAATTTCTTTGTTTTTTTTTTTTTTTTGTGGTGATTTGAGAATCTTGATGCTTCTTGTATTTGTTATTTTTTAATGAGAAAAATACAGATTGCTTTGAAGTTCCAAGTCTTGGTTAAGTTCAATAGGTAGGTGGCAACTGTATATGTGTATGACTGGAGTACTCTACCATTCTTTTCAGGCTGATCAAGACATGGAAAGTCATTCAACCAGGATGAAAAGAGATATCAAATTTCACAAGGTTATGTGCTAAGGAAATATTAAGTTCTGGTGGTTAAAGTATGCCAGAAAAGTGAATCAAATGAGGTATTTGGTTTCTGGAGCAGGCAATGGAACAGAGAGTACAGTAGGACAAACAACAGAAGTTGATATATTTATTTGCTGCTGGGAATGTAGGATTATTCTTCTTTAGTCAGCTGTTTGTTAATTGCTTTTAACCCTCTAAAAATGCTACTTCTGATTGTATTTTGAGCTGTGCGTAACTTCAAATGGCATAGGATAAGAGAGTGGGAATGCCTGTAGGTCTCCGAGGCAAACATCTAGCTCACACACTAGTCATTGCAGCCTTTGTAGAGCAGTCTGGAGTTGGCAGAGCGAGGAGAGAACAGCCCATACCAGACTCCTTATCACACTGGAAACAATCTGCTTTTCTGTTTAGTAACTGAAGACCATTAGTTCTTCTTTCTTCCAGGTCCCTGACAAGTGAAATAAAAATCAAGGGGTAGCTGGAGGCATACTGGCATCGAGAAAGCTGGAAGTGGAAAAAGGCTGTTGACTCTCTGGTCAGTTTATGGACATGGACATCACTTAAAGACTGGGATAATGAAAAAAGAGAAATGCTAGCAGGGGATCTACCCAAGAGGAAAGGCGGGATCTGGATCTGCCCCAGATAGCAGGGTTAGAGATAGTCATCCTAGGGCAAGAAGGGGAATGAGAAGCCTCTATGAGAGGAGGAAGAACAAAGGCCTCCTGGTGGAAAAAAACCCATCAAAACAACAATAGAACAAGAGGACTTCACATAGGAGCACAGGGTACCTCTTCAAAAAATACTGACTCCATTCACAGCCAGTGAAGAAAGAAACTAGACCTTCCCGCAGAGGAATTCCTCAGCTTAGAGGTAGTTAATGTGACTTGATTATTTCTTCATGGGGAAAGAGGAGGACTTGAAACTGTTGAAAAGCACTACAGAAGTGTATGCTGAAAATGTGAGTTGGTATATGCCATGGCCAGTGATGAGGAATCAGGTAGTCATACTTGGAAGTCTGCACTCCAGCTCCCTTGTGTATGGTCACAGCAATACGGCTATGGCAGAGGCTTCATGGCAGGCTGGGAGGGCCAACCTGCCCAAGGGACATGAGCTGAGCTGTAGTGATACCTTCGGGAGCCTCTGCCACAAGACTTCACTCATCACCGGAAGGATGACCGTGACCACATCCTATCACTGCAGTGGAGACATAAATAAATTCCTAGGAGACCACCCTAGATCTAATGGCCATCCCAGCTATAATAGGTAAATGGTGGACTCTACCTATTAGCTTATTACTTTTTAATTACATCACCCTTTCCTCAGAGCTCATAAGGAAAGCTAGCTACACCCTCTGTCTTTACAGACTTTGAAAAAAAAGATAGAACTCACTGTGGTAAGGTGAAATGCTTGTAGAAAAGAATGAAGTATCCCAACAAAAAATGCAATAATGTGGAGAAAGTGAGGAAAAGGAGCTGGATCTAGGGAGTTATGAAAATGAAAGACTTTGTGGGTATTTTTCTCTTCCTTTTTTTGTTGCAGGAGAAATTTTTTTGTTGCAGAAGATTGGGATTTGGGAAGTCCTATGTATGGTATTTACCCTTTTCTCCAGTGGCAGAGGGCAGCTACAGGGACTTTAAAATATCACCAGATTTTTTTGCAGTGGACATTTTTTTCAGAGCAGTATACTTCTTAACCAGCCCAAATCCCAGTGGGATGCAGTTATATAAGTATATGAGAATGCTTATACTGACATAACTTATTTTAGTCTGAGAAGAAAAATAAACTCTTCCTGTATAAAGCTTTATGATGCTATACATGGGCTCTGTCTTCCTGAATTTAGGTACATATAAATTAGTCCATTGTCCTGGGCTTCATTTTAGTCAACGAGAGTAATAGTACCCTCAGTATACTTATGTAAAATATCTGAGACACCCTGGAGGTGTCAGACACTCTCCATATAGTACAGAGTGCTTCACACAAATGAGGTCTGGACATACAACTTTCAAATTTCTACATCAGAAAGAGATCAATCTGACCATATATGTCTACACTAGAACTTGTATCATTGCAGACACATCAGTGCAAACTCATGAATTTAACCAGCAGAGTTGTATGGGTATGACTAATGTAAACCAAAGCTTACACTTAAGGCACATGAAGGAGCTTTTGTACACTCTAGGTAGAGACTTCAACTGCATTGTAGGAACAGCAGGCTGAATACTTATATAGGTGGGTTTGCTAACTGTGTGGTAGAAATATTACTGTGATAAGTATCTGGTCACTTTATAGCGCACATCAAAAATACAAGAGCTGGTAATGTGTTTTGAGCTAGTGGTATAGAATTAGAAGTTGCTGAGATAATGCAGCTGATAGTTAAGCTGTCCAAGCTTGCACCTTTATAAAAACAGCACTGTGTTTCATCCCAGTGTTAAGTACAGTTGATTCTTTACTTGAGTGAAAATAGCTTCTGCGGTGCAGAAGAGTGAATTTAGACAAAAAGCATGGGCTTTCCCAAAGAACCTCTCTCCACCTCCACCACCCTAAATGGTGAAGAGCTCATTTACAAGAACAATGTTCATAATGGATTAACTTCCTGTGGCTTTGGGAAAACCCAAGCCTGGTTTTGGGGAGGTATGTCCATTCCTTGTGTTTGAGAGGGGCTTTCTCGTAGAAAGCTGTTTGTAGTGCACTCAGGCTTTGGAGGTGACCTTCATTTTGTGCAAAGGGAGCAGTGTGGTTCTCATGGGTTTTATGCAGTGTAGGCAGTGCAGAGGACATTGGGGAGCTTTGTGTTGAGGCAGGTGTACACAGCTGCCTTCTCCTATAATGCAAGTGCTTCCTGGGAGCAACAGTCTTTCACAGTGTGTGAACAATGTACTGTATTTTATCCAAGATGATCTAAGTGAATGGGGCCTTCATATTTGGTGGTAATTTGATTTCATGTTTCTTGATCAGTAATCCAAAATTTTAAAATGAGATCTATAGCTTGAAGTGCAGTTGCAATCCTGAAGTGAATGACATTCCAAAATTAGCACTATTAACATCCTTGTACCCTTATATCGACCTTTAGATCTTCCCTTGTACCTTTATATCTTCCTGCTCTTAGTCCAGTTTATAAACCATTACTTGCATGGCTCAACATGAACATATTTGTGTCTGCAATCAGTTCTAATGTCTCAGCACATGGCTGGGTTACGGGAGCTTGAAAAGATGCCCTTGAACTAGTAAAGCTCAGAAGAGGTTTACTAACCATGGTACTTGTCTGGGTGTGCAAAGTGAGCCAACCACAGCTGTAAGGTGATGTGACTTAGCTTTAGCCTCCATGAAAGATATTTAAGTGAGCCATGTTACCTCCTGTGGTAGTCTGAGAGCATGCCCATGGATAGCTGGCATGATTTATCTGCCACACTATAACTTGTTAAAGTGCCGTAATTTGATTATATGACTAAGACCAACATGTTTTCCCTGACATAGGCCTAGCTTGATACCCAGCAGTCTACGAGACAGCATCAGCCTACTTGCTTGAAATGGCAGAGAAGATCCCTTCCTATGTGCATGTGCAGTTTTTCTGGTCTGTGCACATCCATGCAACTGCATCCAAAGGGAGCTTTGCTTTCAGCCTAGACACCATGGAGAGTTTTCTAGGGAACACTGGTACAGGACAGGTAGATGGGAGGGATTCCTGGCTGTGGCTGAGGTGGCAGAAAGTTGGCATGTGGGCAAAAAACTAATTATGTTGTTGCCTGTAACTTTGTAAAGTGATTGTTCCTTTAAAGACATGCAAAATTTTGGGTAAGTACCATTACGAAGCATGAATCTCTTTAATTAAATTTTTTAAGGTTTCTTGAAAGGTCCAAATGGAAGCACCTAAGGGACCACATTGTGATGCCCTCGCACTCTGCCTGCCTACATTCTCTTCTTACAGAAAAGAGAGTTTATGGAGGAAAAACAATGGGAAAACAATCTGTACAATTTTCTTTCCTTGCAAGCTGGATGCCAACATGTGGCCCTGAGTCTTGATACGCCCCAGGTCAAGACAAGACATGCCAGGTATGCATACACCTGAGATTTGCAAAACACTGCTGGTTCCCACAGTATAGGCACAGCTTGAGAGAATTCTTTGGATTCCTGAGGTAGCACAAGGGCCAGAAGTAGCACATGTGTCTGGACTGAATAGGAGCAATCAAGGGCTGGGGAAATCAAAATTATTTTATGGTGAGTCTATTGTAATAGCAGAAACTCTTTTGGTTCCTTCCTTTTATCTGCTGGGATCAAGGTGTCTGGAAGCGTTTCATGTCTTTTGTTGCATCACATGAGGAAAAAGATGAAAAGAAGAGAAGAATGCTGTGCTCAACTCTTGCTCATGGGGTTTCTGTTGAGCTCACTATGATCTGGTGCAGAAGTCTTTTTTATTTAAAGTATACAGACAGTGAAATATAGTGGAAGCTGTCCTTCTAAATTCTCAGCAAAAGGCTGCACTTATGCCTTTTTCCCAGGTGTTGTGGAAATATGCAAGTTTACTGACAATTATCATGGTTAGGTTTTTAACAAATGCCTAGTTCTTACTTTTCAAGAACAAAAAGACTTAAATATGTTTACAGATCAGGCTGCTGGTGACCTCCACTTTCCGGTTTGTAATGTTTAGCATGCAGTTTCAATGTTTTGAATTTTTGCTTAGCAGGCTGAGAGCCACACCATGACTCTTTTTAAAATCATCTTCATAGCTTAAATGTTAATCAAAGTTTCTGTTGGGGATGTTGAGATTTAAATGTTGCCAATATAGCTTTACATGGAGCAAAGCAAGAATTAGGACAACGTGAAATATGTGCTAGTGTTGCATCAAAATAAAAATATGGGGTGCTACCAAACCTAGACTTGTGTGGGCACCACAGAAGTGTGTTGTGTGGTATCCATGGAGCGAGATTGTTACCTTGCAAGGCAGAAGACAATTGGATAAACCCACATCAACCCACATTAGGTATTTCCTGGATATTGTTTTTCATAGCCACACTTTATGAAGCACATGTTGTGATAATTGCCAAGTGCTGTGATAGTTCTTCTTATTTGGTAAATCTTGTACATGTGGATGAGATATTATTTTTCCATGGATATGTTTATATGAATTGCAGCCAGTGCCTCTACCTAGAAAACTATGTCAATGTAATGCAATGTTATGTAAGTTTTGTTTTGGTTCCTCTTGCATGTCATAGGGTTGAATGTTTTCCAGAAGTGCATTAAGTGATGTCATCTGCTACATACGATTTTCTCTCTCTTGTTCTTTCCAAAGATGTCTTCTGTGTTTTTTTTTCATATTCAATATTTTTAAAAATAGTTATTACATTATCTGTACATGGGTCTGTATATATTTATGAGACTCATGTTCAGAGTAGAAGATAGTGAGCTTTGTGCTGGTGATAATTTCAGTGGGAAGTCATCCAAAAGTCTGAGACTGGCCTGAGAAATCTCTGTTTTCTGCAGACCTTTTCTTTGGAGGTGGCTAATCCTACTACATCTGCACGATGAAGATGCTGTCCATTTTTCCTCACTCTGTGTCTCTCTTCAGGTGATCTGTCACATAAGCACCTGGGGTCTTAAACTTCTGAATCCCTTAAGAATAAGAATAAAACACTGAAAGCAACACTGCAGATTAAATACAGGTCTTAGGCCTGCACCCCTGTGAGAGTGGTTCTCACAGCAGCTGTATCTCATCCTTGTGCATTTGCAGTGCTGATTCTCTGCAACATATAGTGGTGAGGGGGATGACAGGACCCAGGTTAGAGTGTTTCCAGGAGGACCCAACGCTGGAAGCAGCATTGCTGAGGGACATTCCTCCCCTTCTCTCTTTCATTCCTTCCAGCTTTTTTAGGCTGAAATCTTACACTGGGTCTTCAAATTCGTATGTTAAAGCTGAAGTGGTGGCTAATAATCACTTGTGATTATTAGAGTAGCACAAGTCCTTTTGACCAAGTATTACTGCAGTGTAGTTTTTTTTGTCTTTGGGATTTTTCCCCAGCTGGATATTGCTTTTGAACTGAAATAATCTGCATGTCTCTTAGGAGCTGTCTGGAACACATTTTGATCAAATTCCAACACAGTTTTTCCAAGTGTGTTTCTTTTGCCTTTTGCTAGCTACTTCCTGATGCTGTTTATCCAAAACACCACCTGCTGTCAAGGACAGTGCTGGCCATTTGAAACGTCTCCGTGTCCATGAAGCAGCTGTACCTATTAGGCTTAATTTCTGCAATGAATTACCAAGTGTACGTAATTTAAACCCACTCTTTTTCTCTGCCCTCCTACCATCACCAGTCATCTCATTTCATCTGCAAACAGTGGCAGTGATGGAATTAGGTTGCGGGGAACCTGGAACATTTGCTTTCTGAATACTAAATTTAACATAATATATGTACAGCTTATGCAAGAAGAAAGACAGTTTTTCTGTTTTCCTGCCATATCATATAACCCTAGAATCTATTCTCTTCATGAATAGCAACATTAACTATTAATTTCAGTTTATTTGGAGAAGAAGAAGAAAAGGGAAATGAAGGATAAGGTTGAAAGTTGTGTAACAGGACAATTCATTTCTCTAATAAATATTTTAAAATTCCAAGGCAGTCTGAACTTGAGACTGATAGGCAAGAAAGCACACAAGATTTACACATGTGGATGTCCCAAAAAGCCTGAATCAAGGTGAAACTGAGCATATAGTTTTGCATTATAGTGATCTTTACTATATTTGGATCAAGCAAAAAGGGAAGGAAAGAGAAACTTAATTATTTGAAAGTACAAGAAAATACAAGTGAACTCCAGCATCATTATAATCCCTGAAATAATTATTTTTCTTTCTTTTTTTGTTTGTTCAGGAGATCCTCAAGTACTGTGGAATAATGGAAGAGTGTCAATAGTGGATTTGAAGATGAGCTGCCAGCAAGCTGGATAAATAGTATGTCTGTCACATCCACTGAATGTTCTGGAGCTTTCCTGATAAGGTTTTAATTTTCTGCCAGTGCAGATTGCTATTATTTTGACTTTTTTTAAGACATTAGAAAATTTTTAGTCTCTAAGCTGTATCAGCAACTGAAAAGACCTGTGAGGACTCATGTAACTCTTCCAAACACCCTACATAGCTCTTTTTCCGCCCCTCATTTTGGCAAATATCCGTGAAAGCCTTGAAGTAATAATTACAGCTGCATTTGACCAATTGATTGCATGGACTTTGTACCATCTTTAAAAGTGATGAGATCTTTTCAGTGCATACACCCTAGTCACTGTAAGGTTAACAGTTTGACCCTCCAAAGAATCCCGATACTGACTTAAAAATCGTGAGACTAGGAAATATAGAGGACAGTATTTTTAATTTATATTTTATAAGTCATATTGTTACTGTCTTCTGGTCAACTACACCCATCCTTTTAAACCAGTTTTTCCCCTCCCACCCTTCTCTCCATGTTCTTACATCTCTTGCCAACCAAGTCTGTGAAAAAGCTTTTTGCAGAATTCTGTTAGAAGAGAGTGTTGAGTCTGGGAATATTTCTAAACAACTCATAATGGAGAGCTTAACTATTGAATTCAGTGAGGCTGTTTCAAGAAGCTTTTTACATTACTTGAACAGCTCCAATACCTGGTTACCTGGCTCCCTTTCAACAAAACCCTTGATTTTTATTATTTTCTGGAGTTACCACTAGACATTACACGTGGTGTAAAAGTTTGTGAAAATCTCACTTAAATAAACACTTAACAAAAGTGTACGTTTCATACTTGGCAGTGGTCAGAAGCCACAATTAGATGACTGAGACACCCTATGAAAAGGGTCTCACCATGCATTCCCAAGGGATACATCTTATCAAAATACCAGGAAAACAAGAAAGTATCAAGAATACTGGTCTCCATGTTTCAAAGGCAAAAAGGTATGCCAAGAAAAACATTGTAGTCATACTTCCAGCTTTAGAGGAGCGTTTAAAAAAACCTTCTACTCAGTTTCAGCTTGGTGCCAGTGTGGGTTTTCAGGCTTATAGGACCTTTTTTAAAAAAAAAGAAAAAAATCTAGACACAATATAGAAAATAGAGAAGAAGAGGGATTCCTAATATTGGAATCCATTTGTTATCCAGTCCAAAAATACATTAAAAGTAGGATGTCCTGGAAGAGAGCGAAAGAAGAATGTCCTAGAAAATAGCTTAAAAACCCAGAACATCTACTTCGAATGTGTAATAACAGACAGTGTATTTATAAAACTGATATTGGTTGAAAACTTAAAAAGGAAATTGGTCTTTTTTTTTCTCTAATAACAATAGTTAATGATAAGCTGGTGATGAAAACACTTGTTTAAATTACCTGAGACCAGGCATAACAAGTCTTAGCTTCTCTGTAGCATGTACTGTCTCTTTAACATTACATAGCAGCTTCTGCTGGCTCTATGCTATATAAAATCTGTTCTGCTGAATATTGTTCCTTGGAGCAATTATTACCAGAATTGGAATGGCACAGAATTGGCAAAAAACCAAATAAAATCAAAACAAATATTCTTTTCAGACCACACTGTTATGGATAATCAGTGAAAATTGTATGAATGATGAGAGAATGGAGAGTAAAAAGGGCAGGAGTAGTGCTACCCAGCTTTAGATGACATCTTGCAAAAGGTGACATCCAGAAAACATAACTGGTTTGGATGGGAATGAACCACAAACCAGCCAAACAAGGCTTGTGTTTCTGATCAGTCCTGTGTTGCCATCTGTCCCTGCTCTAAAGAGCATAGCAACCCTTAGAGCCTCTACATGGCTGCCTGCTTAGGCCATTACCTGAGCATCTGTTTTGTTTTGTTTTGTTGGATTTTGGTATTCCCACCACCGAGGGGGAGTACAGAGCTATAAAAAGTGAATCTGTATCAATTAAAAGAGTAACCCAACCCAGCTGTAAAGCAGGAGGGGATGGAGGGATGCTGTACTGTTATTACTCCTGTTCAATGTGCTGTCCACCTTGGCCCTCTTGATCTCTCCAGTTTTCTTCTCTTCCCCCCATGGCTGCATTTGATAGTATATTTCATTTCTTTAGCTGTGTGTGATAATTCAAGGCTGCAAAACTGGATATTATTGTATGCAGTTGGTTCCGTGTGTTTCCAAAGATTAGAGGAACATGCTGCTGGTTTTTAGGCAGTGATATTTGTTGTGGGCTGGGAGACAGGGTTTAGAGCTGTGTACTCAGCGCCAGTGGAGCAGGATGCCTAGGGTGCTCCAGACCAGTCAGCTTCAATAGAATAAAACTAGCTTGTCCTATCTCCACCAGGGTTTTTTGATGTGCTAGATAAAACAGCTGAGCCACAGCTTTGTAGGGTGGCAGAAAATGAAATTTCTATAAGAAGTTCTATAACAAAACAAAAAGTACTTGAGTTATGAGTTAAAACACATTTTTGGAAATTATTTAGCTCTTAAAAAAAATGATATCACATTTTGTCTTCCTTTCTCTGGAAAGTGTCTGAAGTTTCTTAAGCTGCCTGTTGGGAGGCAGTGAAAGACTAAGATCCTGTAGGCTGCTTTGTCAGGGAAAAATGTTACTGCCCCTTAAAGGCTTATTTCATCCTGCCTCTCATATTACTATGCTGTTTCCTGCACTGTGTATTTGTAAGTTACATTGATCTTCAGAAAACAAAAAAAAACCAAATAACCCCAAAGAAAAACAGTTGAGTTAAGTTCAAAACCTTTTATTTGAGAAATAATGTGCAAATAATGTAACAACAGTCAGATTAATGCGGTATTAGATAGGGAGGAAAGGTGTATTTCCCCAGCATTAGATACTTAAGATAGGCATTCATGATGTCTTAGCCAGCCCAGCGGTTGGAACCTGTGGCCTCAGTCACCACCTCAGCCAGCCAGGCTGCCTGGGCTGCTTCTTCTGTAGGTGGCAGAGTGCAAGACCCCTGAAAACACCTGAGTTAAGAGAGTCCTGGTCAGCCAGTGAAGGAACTTCTTCCTCTCTGCTGCACAGCATGAGAATTGCTTGCTTGGGTAGTGCCTAAAATGGGTGATGTCAATCATCCTTTCTATATAAATTTTTAACCAACTAATAAATTGTCTCATGCCCTCTCTGAAATATCATGGAAACACTTACTTTCTGTTGGTTTCATTTCCCAGGAGCATATTTTGATTTATTTCATTCTCCTAGATTGTCCATAGCTCGTTGTCATGTCCCATTCCTTGTACTGTTATGCTATGATCTTCAGAACAGCACTCCCTGATTTGACCTTATCATAGCCAAATCAAAACTGATGTACTGGGAAATAGTGCTTACTATATTTAAACATCAAGTGAACTGTTATTTGCATGCAAAACAGCTTTATTGTTATGATCATTTATTTATTGCTCTTCTAGTGTGCTGGGAGCTTTGCAGCGCATATCACTAGGTGTTCTCTCTGTTGAATACTGATATTTTTGAATTCTCCTGGGAATGAAAGGCTAGTTGATCTTCTCTTAAAGCTTGACAGACAATATCTGTTTATAATGAGAAAACAAAATGTAATCACCATTCTTTCTGAGCATCTGGAAAACTGTGTGTAGCAGACGTGAGCCATTGCAATTCCTTTCCTCTGTTAATCACACTGGATAGAAATAGTTACAGTTTTAAGATCTTATTACCTTCTTCATGCACTGTAATTCACCACCACAGTTGGGGATAAATACTGCAGGGAGGGTACTGTGAAAGATGAAGCATTTATTCTTCTGCAAGGTGGTGCATTTATCTGTTTAATAAACCTAGTTCACAGCTTCCAACAGCTATAGCGAGCCATTAATAATGTAATTTCTGCCAGCCCATAGGGGCCTGGTAGCAGAGCAGTTAGGACACCTGGCCACAGAGCCAAAGCCATGAGCACAGGCTGTGCTCCATATGTGTGCTGCCAGTAGTTCACAGGGGATCCCACTTTAAATGAGGGTTTAGTCACTCAGCCTGGCAAGCGGAAGATGGTCAGGGGTGATGCCAATGGGCTTGTGCCCTTCCTTGCTGTTTTCTGCAGAAGTGGGCGTGCTTTTAGCTGTATGTACCCAGGTCTCATCCCAAGACTCAGGGGATGGTGAATGTGTTGTAGATACATATCACTGCCCTTTTATGGATGGATCAAGAATATATTCCCAGTCCACCACAGAAAGGAGTGTTGTGTGCTTTATATTTAAAAAGTCTCTGTGCATCAAATGGTGGCAGCATTAGCTTTCACAGCAGCAAGATGTAAGAGCAATATATGCTGTTTCTCTGCCCTTCTGGAAGGGGGGAAAGCACACTGAATCACACAATGACTACATATTTATTATAACACAGTGGTTATAATTTGATGGAAGAGGACAACAGTTCTTAATGTGCCCCAGGAGATTCTGTTGGGCCTCACTGGATGCAAGGGCACCCAATCAACAAATAACATCATTACTATGTTCTGCAGCACAGAACCAAAGCTTTGTCTTGCTGAAGATGGTCACCTGGTATCTCCTTATTAAAATATACAGGCTTTCCTTGAAGTGTGTTATGAAAGCAAAAAAGATTAGGAAAATGCTAATATTTGCAAGCAAACTGCATAACAGTATAAAATCTGATGGGGTAGCATTGTGCAGTCAACTGAAACGAAGGCTCAATAACTTCTATGTTAGGGAAGAGAGAGGGTGTATCCATCTTAGTTGACAGTAAACTTCCCTGGCTGTATTCTTCAGCTGCTACAGTTTCAGTCTCTTTTTCAAAACGTAGTATCAAGCTCCAGAGCCATTGTATCGTTTGTGACCTCTCTGTCAATATCTTGGAGATTTCTGGAGCTCTGGTGTCAGTTCTGGATCAGACTTTGATCTCCACTTGTGATAAACAGCTGCTGCTTTTCTCTGGACCCGTGCCCATCAGTCAAGGGGAGTTACATGCTGTAGCTCCCAGTCTAGCATGTTACTCATGCTAAAGAGGGGAGATTCGGCTGCTGTCCCCTGCTCTGTCCTCTCTCTTCAGGCTGCATAGTTGTGGCTGTCCCCTCCATTGTCTCTGGGACTCATCTAACTGTACAGTGACCTGACTCTACCTGGTAGCACTAAAATAACCCTTAAACAAAAACAAAGTATAGCTTTTTACTTCTTATTAAGTCAAATTCACTTTATTATACATAGCATCAGAAATTATACATAAAAGGAGCTAAGGCTGTGTGGTTGAGAGTGGGGATATAGGCAAGGAAGAGGGAGAAGGAAAGTGGAGGAACAGGACCATTGCATCCTAAGGTAACCAGCTATTAAGTCTCTGCCACACGTCTGGCTATACTCTAGCATCTCAGTACTTCTCTCGCTCTCTCCCTCTTGCCAGGCTTCCTTATGCCATATTCATGGAGTAATATAATTTTGTAATGCTGTTGCCGTTTTACAGGAGAAGGCACAGAGACAATGTGCAGGTCTGCCGGTGCTGTGCAGATTTGGCAAGGCATGGCAGGGAATTGGAGGCAGGTGTCGCAAACCAGATGTGAGTATCTGAAGAGAGGAGGCCATTCCTCCTTACCAGAAGGTGCAACAAATCTTTCTTCCTTCTCCTTTATTCCTGCTCTTATATGGTAACTGTATTTCTGCTTATGAGCATACAGAGGTGTTTTATTACCACACTGCAAAGGCAGAGGTTTTATCCATGAACTATCACAAATAATCTGCTAGTTAAGGAGTAAAATGGAAGTTGCCTTTCATTTGTTGCTGTCCTGCTGTAGTCTGACTAGTTAACTGCAGAATTTCCTGATTTCTAAGCTAAATGTGCTAGCACTTGGATTTCAAAGTGCAAATCCATGTTAAATATATTCATAATTGGGCTTTTTCTTAAAGTTTTATTTGTGGTCAAGATTGGTAACGTGAAAATGCGTTTTGAAAGCCTCAAGCTAACACGCACCAAAGATTAGTTTGTTCTACATAGTAATCACGTGACACTTAAAAGTCACTGTGCAGATTGTACACATCACTCAAGGACACGTTTAAAAGCAGTGCAGTCAGCTTTCACTTTGCATACATTTAGAGTAAGTCAGAAATATTGTACTCACAGGTCTTGCTGAGATCTCTTTAACAACCCACTTGTAAAATCTTTTAGTAGCATAGTACAAAGGTGGAAAACTGCTCAAATAGTACCTTGAAAATAAACTAACACGGAGTGGAAGGCTTCTGAATACTGACATATAAATTACATTTCATATTAGTCCCAGATACTTTTTTTATTGGCTGCATTTCACTCAGTGAACGTAACCTCTTCTTCTTGGAGAGTTCCTGCAGATGGACTGCGCTTTCCTTGTTCGTATTCTGTGAGTATGTTTGCAGTGTGAAATACTTGGTATCCACAATACAAGTTGTGCTATTTAGCTGTGATTAGTTACTTGAGTCATTTGTTATTATTTCCATTACCTAATTGGGAGAGAATAATTTATAATTAGCAGGGTGAGTTTGGCTTCCTGAATAAGGCAGTAATTTTCAGGATGGGATTTTACAGGGAAGTAGAATTAGGACATTTTCCCTTTTCTTAATTACACAGGTCTTGTTCATAGAATCAATCCTAGAAAGTTAAGGTAGTCTTAATACTTTAGGAAGGGAACACGGTGATCTTAAATATTGTATTCTATTCAAAAAGGAGTGCAATTGTGCTCTTGATATTGTAAGAAATATTGTCAGTACAGAGTTTGGTTTGTGTCAGTCTGTATACAAAATGTGCACTGTGTCTAATATGTACTTAGATATCTTTGATCTTTGGGCTGTGACCCTCCCAGTCACTCTTCAGTTTGAACCTCTAATCAGTGACACAGCTGTAGGCAGAGGCTAAAGTTTTGGTACAAGGTTCTAGTTAAAGCCACTCCTTGCTGTTAAGGCAGCTTTTCTGTACTACTTATGTGAGACATGTGCTGAAATGAATTAGGAATTTTGGCAATTAGGAGCCAGGAGCTTATTCTGACTTCCACATTTGGTAGGACTGGAAGTCTTTATAGGGATACATTTAATTTTAGAGTAACAATGAGAGTCAGCACTAGCAGGAGACCTCAGCTTCTGCTGAATCTACATGGGAATATTATACTCTGGTTAGGAGTATTATCCTTAAATCTGAACAGAACAGTGTCAGTCATGTGGTTTAAAAAATAAGCTTCAGTATCAGTATTGGGTTGATTTTAGTAAGCAGAGGCTCTGGCAACTGAAGTTTTAGTTCGATCTGTATTTGTCTTTCAAACCGCATTTTGAACTCTGGGCAGTAGAAATAAGAGACTGAGATTGGGCTCCAAAGTGTCAGGGCAGTGTGTCTAGCCTCTCACTGGTTGGGGATGAGCATGAAGGTTTGAGTAATGCTTGCAGGGCAGTCTTGACCTCTGATGGGCTTATACAGATGTGGTAAGTCAGATGTCGGGATGAATTATCTTCAGGGGGTGCTTATTACTCTTCACAGACTACACAAAGAGACTAGTGTGGTCTGGCTTGCAAATCAGACGTCTGCATTAAATACATGCTGCTAGATGAGATGAATCAGGTCTCTTTTCTTGTTGGAAGTAGCACTAATGAGGATCAGTTGCCTGAATTTTCAGCACATCAATAGCAATCTAGTACTACTCCAGAGTTTACACAGATTATTTTGATCAGCAGTTGCTCTCCTTGTCAGTTATTTTGAACAACATTTTGAATCCTTTTGACAAATATGGAAATATCGTGAAAATGGGAAAGCTGGAGCCAAGGTAGGTGAGTTCGTTTCAGTTTTGTTCAGGCTTGATCTAAGTCTGAAGAAAGTGCCTTTCCACAAGATGTTGGGCGGAGATACCCTAGGTTCTGTAGCTCAGCCAGTCTTGTTATTTCAGTTGGAAAATTTTCTTTTACCCTTCTGTTCAGGCCAACTTTATGCTTGCTTCTCGGTGTTAACCGATTACAGATTCACTTGGCTTTTGGTCATTTTCCCAATAAATTTAGCAGGTGTAAAAACTGTAAATAAGTAATACCTATCATGCCTTTCATCTTTCATCTGCAAGCTCTGCGAAGTCAGCCACCTCCCTGCTGTACACAAGTGGAAATTGTAGTTGTAAAGGGGCTTGAACAGGAATTGAATCTTGCTTCTTTGAGGGCTGCGCTTGGCACAGAATTCATTAATCTGCAGCTCTGACTCAGGCAGTCATTTTCCTCCCTCTTTCCTCCTCCTTTCCCTTTCTCCTCTTGGCTGCTTGTCCTTGTCTGGCTCCCCCTTCACCATGCTAGCACAGTTGTGAATAGGACTGCAGAATAGGCTGGACCAGGGAACTGCTCCAGCTTAAAAAAATGGTTATTATATTGGAGGTACAGATTATGTTTCAGCTGAATCACTTCCTGAGGAGAATACAGAAGTGTTTGTGCTGTGAGAACAGACTGGAGATGAAGTGGGAATTGCTTCAGCTGGCAAAAGCATTGTGGCTGCCAGTGCCTCAGTCCCAGGAAAGTGCTCTGAGAGCAAGGGCAAACTGATCAAGTGACCCGATACAGTGTCGGCAGTGGACCTGCTCTGAGCAGGGGATTGGATTTGGTGAGCTCCAGAGGTACTTTCCAACCCTAGTTGTTCTGTGGTTTTATGATTCAAACTTAAATCCTGTTTCAAACATCCTTTGACTCTGTCGTGCTGTTGCACACATTTCTTCAGGAGCATGACTAAAAAGCTAAGAGATTAATATTGTCCAACAGATATAGAGGCCCTCTGACCATCTGATAAGCTCAGCATAATAAAAGTGAGATCACATCCACTCAATTTTTATTTACTAAGAAGAACACTATTATAACTTCCAAAAATTCTTTTCTGTTTCATACTGAATAAGAATTGCAAACGTGGCACTTTGTGAAGACTGTTGTATTTTCATTTGTCACAGCTTAGTTGTAAATTATGTGAAAGCTGAAAGGATGATGCCTGTGTAGAAACACTAGGCAACCCCGTACCTGCACTACTGTCAAACTCTCTGTGATACCTGTGCTACTGAACCTGTTCTTCCATAGCCAATGACAAAACTGGCAGTGCCTTCTGAGGTGCAGGACTATCCCTGAAAGCCATCTATCATCTCTCAGGATCAGGACCTGTGTCTGTTGATAGTAGATTGCATAGGTATGTTGACCTTTATTTTCCTCTTCCCTACTGTGATGCTGGTGCTGAGAGCAATGTTCCTTTCCAGGTACCCAGCCTCATGCGCTAAATGCAGAGGGAGTGAAGACAAGGTAGACCCCACTCTAGCTGCAGCAATACAGATACAGAAGAAAGTGGTGAAGTTTGTGGTTCTCACACATCTGAGGTGTCCCTCCTGGTATTCCAGCTCTGTCAGCCCCTGCTACTTTCCAGTGATATAATACTCAAAAAGACCACAGTGTACTGCACAAAGAGATCCAAGGCCAAAAAGGAGCACTGTGCAGCAGCTCACTTTTTTCAGCAGTCTGCACAATTTCGATTTTAAAAAAATAAAGAAATTCCTTTCAGTATGAATGAAAGTATAGGTGGGAAACCTAATGCTAAAGTTTTGTGACGCTTATGTGAGAATTAATTCCAACTATACAAATGAAACTGGAATAAATCAGTCCCAAGCTGATATAAATGTATCCAAATGGGTATTTGTAAGAAATGGTGCAAGCAGATACAGCTAGTTTGAGATCTAGAATGGGATTAATTGATGTATTCAATGGTGAGGAATAAACACTTTGCGATACATGAGTCATGCCATTTGAAGGTAGTTATATATATATATGTTAATTCAGATGAATTGTACTCCAGAAGTGCTTCTCCACTACAGTAAAATAAAGTTGTCTAGAAAACTAGCTCAGTTTCACATGTTTACATTAAAGTCATCAAAAGATTTAGTGAGATGAATCTCACCCCTGGTTTACTACAGGCCTCACTTGTGTCCAGGCTTAACATGAGGATCTGATGGCCTCATTCTGCTACTACTGTGGACGTATTTAGCTCTATCTGGATCTAATCTGATCTATACTGGAAAGAGGTGGCAACTAGTAGGGGTAGGAAGGGCAGGAAGAAGCACCACAGTGCGATGGTCTAGGAGAGGTATGCTCCCAAATCTTGGTATGACAGCTCTGCCTGCATTGCTTGCATGCCAGCAAGTATCACAGTGAGAGGCACGTAAGTTGCATTCCTTGTAAACTGACAGCAAATTATTATCTGCAGCATATGAGGGATATTTTAGAGAAACCGTACTTCAGAGAAGTATAGTGAAGGGTCAAGACTTCTTGGGTAGTCTCAGGGGGAAATTCCTGGTGGCAGACCTCATCTCAGCTGAGGTCTCAAGCCAGATGGCCCTTTTCTCCATGCCAGCGGAACTGTTCATATCACTGTGCGAGAGACTGGGCTGGGAAACTGATGCCACTGAAACGTAATGTGCTCTTTATCACTTTACAGTGTGGTTTGCTGCCTTATGTGGATCTGCTGGTGAATGCCCATGGTGGGGTTCACACAGCAACCCTTGCTCATAGCTGCTTTTTAAAGGCTCAGCATAGTCTACCGTGTTGTCTCTTAGATTTCTGTTCTGTATGCTAGTAACACGTGCCCCTGGCTACCATTTGGCTGGTCCTCAGACAAGATCCTATGTACTGACCAGCTCCTGTCTCCTCTGAGTGTGGTGAGCCAGGCTGTAGTCACAGCACATGTACTTGTCACTGGTGAGACAAGTCAATCCTAAAGAAGGACTTGCTCTTTTAAAGGAAATCAGCGAGCCTTTGCACATTACAGGTTGGCATGATACATATTGGTTATTTGAACCAGAGAGGGCAAAATCCCTTTGGCCTGCTGCCCAGGCTTTATGAATTTATTTGGGGATGGATGACATCTTGCTGTCCCCTGCTCTGTGCCTCACCCTGGACGTGCGAAGTGCCTCTGAGTCAGCTGCTACATCACCTCAGTTTACATCATGGTTACGGTCTGTGGTATAATAGGGCTGATTCATGTTGATTCATCAGCAGCTCAAATGTCCATAATGTCTGTGCTAGGCAGAGGGCTGGGATATTATTTTTCTCTTTCATCTGATATATCTAAGGCATTCTTGTTCTTCACCAGAGCCCCCAGGCAAGCTTGAACATGGGTAAATTCGCTGTTCTGCAGAGCATTGCTAGAAATTCTCCCCTTCCCTCCTCCCGCACTCTTCTTTCAAGGGGCTTTCACTTGAGTTGCAGAAGCAGTGTCCGACGGGTCCTCGCTGTGCTGCCAACCCATGCAGGTCTGTAGGGTGCTGCCCTCTTCAGTTCTTGATGGCCTATTGAGGCAAATGCATGAGAATTTTCCTTCTCTTGCTTTTCTTTTCACTTGTCTCAACGGGATCCTAACCTGTTCTTGTCCCTTTTAACCACTCACACAGAACTGGAGAATACTGAAAACTGTTCCTGCATTTTCTGCATGGCAGCTGCGGACAAAGCTCATAAGATGCCATGTTATTATGTACCACAGGGAAAAATAATGCTTGTTGTGCTCTGGTGCCTTCCATTCTGACCCACTGGTCCCCAAAGGGCACAGACACCCTCAGTGGTTCTCAGTTTCAACCCACCACTTGCCTCCTTCACCCTACGCTCAGCCTTTCGTTCCTATTCCCACTTTATCCCCCCAGCATTGCTTCTGCAACTGCATGCCAGGCAGCAAACTGAACCCCATCACTGAAATGATCAAAGCTGAAAGGACCTTTTTTTCTGAGGGTTATTTTCACTGCTGGCGGCTGCAGAGATATAGTCAGCAGCACAGCCCCATCATGCAGTTATCGGGCGGTGCCTGGCAGAGAACGTGGCTCTAGCTGGACAGGAATCTCTCTGGTGGCTTTGTCTTGCAGAAGGCAAAGTTTTGTGGAACTACTTCTGCCTCACAAGGGTCTGTCAAGGAGGCTTCAGCGTAATGAGTGGGGGATCCAGAGGATCTGCTCAATGAGGCCTTAAGGAAGTGGTGGGACAGGGTGAGAAGAAGAATGGGAAGATAGGTGGAAATGAAGGTATGAAAACTCAGTTGGTCCAGACAAGACTGGGAGTGCTGTCAAAATGGAGATGGGGTTAGAAGAGGCTCAACTGGGGAGAGAGAGAGCTGAGCATCAAATCAAGGAGAAGGGTGTTGAAGGGAGATATCATATTTACTAAACAGATATAGCTAGAAAAAAACTCAGACACACTCCCAAGTGTGCTGACTTTTCAATGACGTAGAGATAAGCTTGTGTGCCTGAAAATCTGTCTTGATTTTTAGTTTATTAAAAAGTAGGACCTGTTCTTGGAAATACTGCCTTGGTTATGTCCTGAAACCATCATAGCTCCAGCAGCCATGCTATTACACCCAGAAGTAGACAGAAAGAAATTTGGGGAACTGGCAGTTGAATTGGAGGAAAAATTCAAAGGCGGCTCTTCTTGCCATCTTTCCCAAGGCTATGTTAAAAACAAACCTCTGACTTCATTTTCATAATGCATGTCTCAGCCCAGCGATAGATTTTACATTCTCCAGGGTACCTAGAGTTCAAACCCATTTAATGTCTAAAAATGCTCTGTTGTTTGTTACATAGCCAAGTCCTGCTTGGCTCTCTCCAAAACTAGCAGATCTACTCAAATAGCAGAGATGACCAGAATCAGTCCCTTCCTGTTATCTTTGTGCACAATTTTCCCCGATCTTTACCAGATAAACTGCCTCGAGCTAAATATGTCCATCAACTTATGCGTCAGTGCTCTGTCCCCAAGCTTGCCACAGCACAGACGCTGGCATATGAAAACTTACTGCCTTCGTGTCTTTAGTTCAGTGAAGGGTAAGCGATGGTATACGATTTCAGGGAAAACTGCTGATTTGCAATCTCTTCAGGAAATTGTAATGTTCCCTTAGACACTATCCTTAGTCTGAATACATTAAGCCCACTGGCAAAAAGATAGCCACAATTTAAGTTAATTGTACAGTTGCTGCAAACAATAAAAGAAGAAAAGAATTTTCTTTGTAGTCAGTCCTCCTACTCGTGGGATCAGCTAGTTTTGTATCCTCGCTGTCTTACACCACAAGCCAGTGTGGGGAGAAAACAGTAATTCTTGATTCTCTTTTTTTTGAAATGGAGGAGGGAAGGAAAGGACAGTTTTGTATTCTCTACAGCTTTCTCTAAGCTGTATTCACTAAGCTTGCATTTAACCACAGTTTTCAAGTGTCTCAAAATATTATCACACCTACCCTGAGAAATATGAGCAGTGGAACTTCCACTTTATTGTGAAGAAAGAAAATGAGTCAAGAAGAAGTGAAACTGAGGGAATTAGTGTCAGGACTTTCTGGCTCTAGTTATGGGCTTACTTTATTAGAAACTATTAAATGGGGAGGTGAGTGTGTTTCAAAAGGCTTTTTGCTAAAATGACTTTTTCCTTCCATTTGCAATATAGGGCTGTGAAATAGGTAACCAGGCAGTATTCTGTCTCATCTGTCCTCAAATCTGGAGAAAGCAACGAAAAGAGAAATAAACTATTTGCCTCTAAAGTGCTAGCAGCTGATTCCAAAAGATCCCTGAGAATGTTGTTGATAGGAGAAGGCTCTTTTTCATGTGTAAGGCTGTCTTGAAGATTATGGTCTTGGCCTCAAATGCAGGCAATGTTTAGATACTGCCATGCAAAGAACTTTTCCCTGGGCATTCAGGAGGAACCTTCAGTAGCTCTGTGCCTGCATACTCCCCAAAACGGGGTTCCTACGTGCTTTCTGGCGACAAATGCTGGTGAAAGCAAATGCCATACCATGGCATCACATTAAGGCCAGCAGAAGTGCTTAAAAAAGCAAACTGTTCCCCCTTCTTTCTCTGTCAGTTATTCCTGTGCTTACAATAAAGCTCCTTACAATTGCAGCACAAGCATTTGCATGACCTTGTGGGGAACTATATTGGAAAAATTGCGTATTTTTTCCCCAGGGGCTGTTTTTCAGCTGGATTACTTCCCTGATATGGTTCACCATGTAGCCACACAAATATTTATAATGGCACAGTACAACAGATGATCTGGGAGAAGATGTGGGAGTGGGAGAAAGTGGGGACTGCTTTATTTGCAATTGTGTTCACTTAAAAGGATACAAAACTGTAGTTTAAAGAAGAAAGGAATAGCAGTGGGATGACACATCTAAGAAGGGAGTTGAGGCATGTGCATTATTTCCCCAGAAATGAAAACACAGCTTTAGATGTCAAATGGTGTGGTTGGAGGGGTGAAGATCAGCTAACACAGCCATTTTCAAATAATGCAATCTACAGGCAGGGAGATTTTCAGCCACTCTGAAACTTCAATTTGAGGGAGCTGGGAAGCGGAAGATGCAGTTGGTGGATCCAAACAGCTGCAAAAGCAGTGGATGTTCGTGTGGATGACCCTGTACCTCCATGTGATCTGCAAGATAGGAAGTGAGATCCCATGTGAGATTGTTTTGGATAAATATGCTGGTGTTTGTGTGTGTGCAGGCTGGGATTCTGTGAAGGAATCTGATGTAGTATTCTTCTCTTCAAGGTCCTTGTCATGGCTTTCTCTGGAAAAGGGTGGTCACCAGAAGGAGAATGTAATGCACAGATGTATTTGCCAATATTATTTTACTAAGCAGTGTTACCTGCAGCAGCCTTCTGGGCCCTGCACGCTGCAAAAGTGCAATAGCCTGGCCAAGTCTTCACAGAAGGATGGTGTGGGGCTCCCTATCCATATTGCCAGTGATCACATAGACTTCTGTCACCTGGCACTTTGGCTTGCCTAGCTTTGAGACAAGTGCCCTGCATACACCTGCCTATACCCCCCAAAACTGACTTTGCTGGGCCTTTTATGGCATTTGCTTTAATATGTCCGGGGTTTATGCCAAAACATATGAGTTCCAGTGCATCCAGGTGGAGAGGAGAGAAACTCAGTGACTGTTGTTTTCTGCTTTGTGAGGCTCTGCTGCTTTTTATAAAACCCTTCAGGCATAATTCCCAGTCCAGAAGGAAGCTCACAAAATGCTTCACATTATTAAGCTAACGCAGTTACTAAGTCTATTCAGACCCTTACAGCTACATATGTACTGAAATGCTTTTCTGAACAGAGGTCCAAAAACGCTGGGTTATGTCTCTGCTGCA
This sequence comes from Apaloderma vittatum, assembly GCF_000703405.1. Taxonomy (NCBI): domain Eukaryota; kingdom Metazoa; phylum Chordata; class Aves; order Trogoniformes; family Trogonidae; genus Apaloderma; species Apaloderma vittatum. Next base: position 5,288 of record NW_009720178.1, on the reverse strand, counting down.
GTCTCAAGCACTATCTCAAGCACTATCTCCAGGATCTGAGGTACAGCTTAGACACATCTGATCTAATTTTGAATGTGCTAGCTCATCTGCCTACAGTAGTCTAGCTAGGGGAGCAAGGAATTTACCAAAAATTTCCTGACGGAAAATCAAGGTACATTAGGCAGCACTGAGCTCCATGGTGCTGCAGGTTTATGGCTGTCTCTGCCCCAAAAGATGAAAGTTTCGGTCTTTTCATGCGGTACAGTATTTTTGGGGCTGTCATACCATTCCATTGTAATGGACTGTGCTTCTTGCATACTACTGAGATAAGTATCCTCAGTTTACACCTGCCTTTTAAAAGATTTTCTACTCCACTATTGTGTATAGTGTACTTGAGGTACAATAAGACCTTCTCTGCTCTGTAGTCAGTGTTGCAGGGAGACAGACTGTGCAAGTACTTTGATTCCAGACTAAATGCCAAGTCTGATTTAGAATGGCACTTCTTATATTAGCATTCTCAGGGACAAATGAACCAGTTCCTTTCAGAAATGTTTTTTTAATGAATGAAGTTCTGAATATCGAAGTGACTTTTCATTATTCACTGGTACTTTATTTCAGTAGATGCAGTTTCAGTCAGTATCAGCCTACCTTTTAAGTGAATGATGTTATTATACCTCCACTTCTTCAGAGGCTCTCAGGATCTGTGACGAGATCAAAGATATCAACTGACTTGTGATCTTCTTTAAAAAGGAAAGAAAACAGGGAGAGGGTTGGATCAGGCAGTGAAAAGATCTTTTAAAAATCTTTCTCTCTTCAGATCATAATAGTGGAAAAATGATTCTCACTCATTTAAGGCTGCAGGGTAGGAAGCAGAACAGTGCCAGAATCAGACAATTTAGTAGTTTCCTTCTTTACTGTGTGTGGAAGGTCCTTTCCAGAACATCACAAATTCTTTGTTTTCCCTGCATTTAGCAACACTGTAGGAAACTTGATGGGAAGGAATGACCTTGGGCATGGGTTTTAGAGTTCCAGCTGCTGCAAATTTAAGGACAGGATTGCTGAGCTTATAAAACTCTCAGTGAAAAGGAATAAAAGATATTATCTCCATCAATTCCAGGAGCAGAAAGACTGAGAAATTCTTCCTTAGCAGTTCTGCACCTCTGCACCAGAGTGTCAGGGCCCCGAGGGCAGCCCCAGCCCTGTCTGACCCTGCCCAGCCCCCAGGGCTTCCCCTGCCCTACCTACATCCATAGGGACCCCATTTCAGCCCCCTGGGGCTGTTGATTCCTGCTTCAGTGAGACCGCAGTAGGGATGATCTCCAGCTCTCCAAAGCCCTGCCTGGCCCTGAACCCTCAAAGCTGGACACATCTGTGGGTTCGTGTCCTCATCCCCAGGGAGGTGCCCAATGTCCGGGGCTGGGGCTACTTCAGGTGCCCTGGTGCCCCCAGGAGCCCTGTTCTGGGTCCCTTTCATCCACCTCCCATGGGGAACCCCCAGCACCCCATCCCCAGTTTGCTCCTGGCCCTCACAGGGCGCTGACAGTCGGGTTGCTTCTGCTGGAACTCAGCCAGTGCCTTTCTGAGAGCATTTTTTCTCGTGCTTTCTCAGACACATGAATACATCTGAGCTGACTAAAAATATTCTTATCTATTATTCAATAATCTCTTCATCTTTCACCTTGCTGCTGGGTTGCTTTGTAAAACTTTAACAGTAAGCTCATTTGATTGAAGTGGAGATAAGGAGTCACCTCAGATGTGTAGAATTTTGCTGGAGAACAGTTTGTGAAACCCATGTGTATTTGGTCTGTCTGCTCACTTCAAGACCTATAGACACTACCATAAGAAGAGGGTGCTTGTTTGTTTCCACAGACATTTTGAGTACGTAATGTAAGACAAACATGTTCTTTAACCTTTATTTAAAAATATCTATTGCAAAAGCACTGAGCTTGACACTAATACCCAGGAATAGCAAATGAGCTGTTTACTAATGTGAAGCAATGCTCTAAAAGAGTGTTTTCATTACCATATTTTTTTCATTTGAAAGATTCCTTTTCATCAGTATCAGAATGTTTGGTGAATGTATTTGACAATATTCTCTTAAAGAATTTATGATAGTCACATGTTTGAGGCTGGAAGAGAAGAAAGGAGAATTACCTAAGGTAAGAAGAAAGCAGGAAAATGAAAGAGCAAGAACCCCCTGCCCCTTTTGTCCTGTTTAGCATATTATGACGCATTTCTGGTTTTGCAAATACACAGTTTCTTTTTTTGCTTCTGAAAAAAACCAGAGAGAATGAATTTCTCAACATGATTGTGACAAGGAACTGTTATTCTCGAGCCTATGCAACCTGTGCGCGTACTGTGTGCAGTCAGTGTGAGAATATTGTCTCATGAAGATACTTGTTCAGGAGTGATAAGGGAAGACTAACTCAAATCCAGGGCACACTAGTATGTACCCTCTGAAACACTAGTCCTAACTGCCTCAGGAAGTTTTGCTGTGAAATGTTTGAGTGGTTGCCCCAGTACAAATAGGTGAATACATGTCACCTCATGCTGCTTTTGCCACGGAGGTGGTAGGTGTGAAAGCAGTGGCTTCTCCGCTCTTGCTAAAGAATCTCTTCCACTTGAGATATCCCTCCCGGTTTCCTGTGGAAGTAGGACTGAAAAGTAAACCATCTATTTTCTCAGTACTTCCCTGAATCACAGTCCTGAAGGAAGGGAGGATGAAAAGCATTTTTTCTAAAAAAAAAAAGTCTCACTGATTAAAAATTAATTAAAAATATTTTAGTAAGCTTCTTTGGCCTTAACTATACTGAGAAAATATACTGATTTAGCATGTAACTTGCATAAAACACAGTTCTGTTTAATATTGTGGTAGCTTGCACAAATTTCTGCCCTTGCTCATTCAGAGGACAAAAATGAAACTTAACATTGGGATAGGTAGAAAACATTTTACCTCATACATTTTAGCACTGCATTTTGCCTGTATAATGTCAAGCTTAGTTATTCTAATTTTATCTTCAGTAATGGGTTCCTAATTTTATTGTTGTGGCTGTTGTTCCCTCAGGGCATTTGGAAATGGGATTCAGCATTTAAAAAAACCAACTTAGCTGTAACAGACTTTTAATAATGAAATCAATGAAAATAGTATTTCTGACTATAAATTCTGAATACTTTAATGTAGATAGCATGAAGAGTTTGCTACCATTGCTTCAATGCTGAGTTTTCCAGCACTATTGCTTGTAACTGCTTCTTTGTCCTGTGGATATTGTGTGCAGATCTGGAAATCTCCGTTCAAAGGGGCCAGTGGTTGACACATTTTCCACCAAAGCAGTTGTCATATGTGGTAGAGTCCACACAAAAACTTTTGAAACACAAGAGGACTGTGTAGCCAGTTCAGTGTTACAGCATGATGACCAAGAAGCTGTTTTCATTTTGAAACAACAGCAGACAGTTCCTCTGAGACAGAAATAGTGCGATTTTTCTTTCACTCACATGGAAAAGTTGGCTACTCCAGACCTGGAAGGAGGCATGTATATAGCTACGTAAGACTCTGGGAATTTCCAGGAGCTGCTCTTCATCTGTGTGCAAGGTTGATCAATATCTTGCTAATGTGTCAGTTCTCAGAGGATGGACTTGTCTCCCAGGGAAGCTCTCCTCTGGGTTTCGTTGCTGACTGCATCTCATCTGCTCTGCACTGTGCCTCCCCAGGATCTTTATCTGAACCCCTTGGGACATCTGAATGTAAAAGGAAAGCCCTGGAGCAAGTGCTTTGGGATGGGACAGGTGCTCACTCCCTCTGATGCCCACAGCATCAGCAGAGAAGAATCAGCAAAGGTGTCGGTGGGGCCCACGCTTGCAGGCTTCTTGATTTATGTGTCTGTAGATTACTCAAATAGGATAATGTGTTTAAAAAAGAATTGTCTTGCTGCGTCTTGTTTGCCAAATATCAGCCCGGAGCAAGTTTTCACAGCTGAGATACAATGGCCTCATAGAAATGTTTATGACAGAAATTCTGCCAGCCATTTAATGCCAGCAACCCACTGACCACTGAGCGACTGGGAGATTTTGTTGTTAAAAATTACTCTTTCTTTTGCAAATGGCAATATGTTTGGGGAATATTGCTTGGTGCTTCTAAGAGCAAAGGCTCCACGCTGGTTAGTGGTTAGCCGAGCCCACAGGCGCTGCGTGCAGATGTCCCCACGCAGCCAGTGCTGCCAGCAACAACAGTAGCTGGCGCTTACACAGCACTTTTCATCGCCTGCCACAGGGGGGTGCGGGCCCCACCCCCACAAAAGCCGCAGTTGCTGCAGCTCTCCCGCGGCTCAGGGCAGGACGGGTGGCGGTGGTACGTGGGACACATGCGGCCCATCGCTCCCACATCTTTCTCGGAGAGAAAGCAGCAAGTGCCCTAAGGCAGAAATCATAGAATCATAAAGATTGGAAAGGACATTTAAGATCATCAAGTCCAGCCTACAGCCCTACACCCCCCTAACACTAAACCATCTCCTGAAGTGCCACATTCAGCCGTTTTTTAAACACATGCAGGGATGGTGACTCCACCACCTCCCTCGGCAACCCATTCCAATGCCTCACCACCCTTTTGGTGAAGAAGTTTTTCCTAATATCCGATCTAAACAAGGACATCCAGAGTGTCCCAGCTCAGGCACTCCCTACTTGCCAGGGCTACCACATCATGCCTGCCTGGAGATAGGTCTCCTCTATCAGGCTAAATAGACAAGGATCTCTTTATTAGGATATTTTTGGTGGGAAGCATGCCCCTGAAGCACCAGGGCACTGTGGCTTCCTAAATTCTTTTGACTACCCTGTGTATCACTGTGGGGGATGTTGTTCCTCTTAAAACAAATACTTTTTGATCCTGATCTCATTTCTCAGACTGGGAACACTCCTGGGTGAAAAATACCAGATATGCAAAACTATATGGTGTTTCTACAGTGGCGTTACTGAGTACCATCCAATGCCCTTGTGCACAAAAAGTCATGACGTGGCAAGATCATGACAGGGGGCTTTGCCCTCGTGGTACTGCAGGATAACCTTTCTGTGAATATGCCCTTGGGAGATACTCAGAAATGACGGTCTCACATGTCGATATGGATTAAAGCTACCTAGAATTTGGATAAAAAGCAAAATGTATTTGCTGAGCCATTCTTGGTAATGCAACAGCTCATACAGTAGTGTATTTGCTGTCATTGGCCTGGTTTCAGCAGAAGGGTATGTTCAGCTCATATTTGATCATATAAAAAAACCATGAAAAATGACATTGTGATCCAAGACCACTGAACTTCAGCTTA